>NW_015113729.1:45497-52547 GCF_001443285.1 Poecilia latipinna
TATATATTCCTGTTTATAATTGCACATTATTAAACAGGGTCCAGTTGTGTAAATACAAATATATGCCATTTCTGCATTTATTCAAATGCGTTTGCATACAGTTTTCTTGAGCTCTCTGGGGATTTGATGTGATATTTAGCTGCCGAGCACTTCCAGGGTGAGCTCAGCAGAGCGGGATGTTGCGTCTTTAAGAGTTAAGAAACTTGAAACCGTGTTTGCGCAACAATCAGAGCAGCTCCGAGCCGCCAAAGTGTCTAGACTGGCACATGATGGCGGGAATCAACCAATGGCTCCAGAGCTTTCCTCTGGGGCCCGGAGAGAGAGACACGGAGAGAGAGAGAGAGAGAGTCAAAGCAGACAGAGACACACGGAAGTCACGGTGGTTGGAGTTTCAAAGTAAAAGCACGATGTTTGCGTTTTATCGCTACACCTCAGAAGGAAATTGAAAATGATTGATCTCCAAATGTTTATGCTTAACACGTGACTTTTAGGAAGCAATTGTCAGGACAAATTGCAATTGTGTATGACGGTGGTAAACTAATTAGAGTGCTACATTTTTTCATTGTCTGTCTCTGCTTGTAGTAAGACCTTATTATTAATTTGTAGCTCAATGTGAAAAGGACGAGTCGTAACCTAAAAATCAAGCTCAAATTCTATTTCCAAGGGTTACCTCTACTCTGAGTCCTACTCTTCTCTGTATTCCTTCATACTTCATTTAGACAACGATTTAAAAAAATAAAAAATATCCCACCGAGAAATTGAACTGGCTTCTCAGTTATCCCCATATGACTTCAATATGTCTGTTTGCATAATATAAGCAGTTTGTAGTCCTATGGCAAATGCTACTGTAAGTTATTTTTTAAAACACATCAGATTACTGACAACGTAATGCCAATACATGCAAAAATGTACCATGAGTGCATGAGAACAGCTCTCAAGCATACATTTCAGAACTAAAAATTACACATTGAACTGAAAATCATGGATGGGGATTTTCTTGTTTATAACAATAACGAATGCTATTCTTCTTTTTCCTCTCTCGTTTTTGTTAGTTGGTTGGATTAAAAATCCACACACTCAAGAGCTTCCTGTGTGAGTAAAGATATGCCAGCCTAGACAGCAAGTCAGTCACGAGTGTGATTACAAAAGCATTGGGTGGATTATAATATCACCAGGTTAGGTGCCTTTGCAAGTTTGACACAGAACAACCCTGACCCAAATAGTTACTTAAAGTTTGTACAAACTGATCTGATTTTGGGCAGTTATTTAGTTCCAACACAGGATATCTGGGCCCAATTATTAGTAACTCTTCACCCTCAGGACAGCCCATATGGGGCCCATATAGACTTATCTACTTGACGCATCAGTCAAGATATATTTTGCCTACCTATTTGTCACAACAAGTTGGCCACTCTGTCCCTTAGAACATATTAGAGACAAGGAATGAATGTTAAGGTGAAATGAGAAATGTATATTATAAAGGGAAACATTTAAATTTCTACTAGCTCGTCTCTATTTTTCTTTTTTTTAGTTTGTTGTTTTAGTGAATTATGTGGATTAAATCTATTGGAAAGCAGAAAAAAAACTCCCGAAATATTTTTGATAATTTATTTTTAAACCGCTTTACTTTGAAAATAAAATCGAGAGAACTTGCCTTCATTCCGTCTGGCTTGATTACTGGCTGTGCGCAGCAGCATGTTTGCGTGTGCCTGAGCGTGTGTGTTTGTGTGTGTGTGTGTGTCCTTGCTTGTGTGCGTGCGTGTGTTTGTGTGTGTGCATGAGTTTACGTCCGAAAAAGACTTGCATGGGAGTGGAGAGTGGAGTAATTCCAGCTCTCTTAGAAACAACTTCTCTGCACGGAACCCGTCCGGTAGTTTGGCACCGGAGCGCCCGGACGTCTCTGCTGTATCCCGGGACAGTGGCAAAAAAGTTGCGGCGTCCGGCGACTTATAGGAACGGGATTTCCAGGGCTGTGAGGATTTATTTAAGGAGTGAAGGAGGAGAGCTTTTATTATTATTATTATTTGCAACTCAATGCAAAACTCTAGAAAACTTTGGGTGCTTGCTTCTGAAGGTGTTTGTTACTGATGTAAACTGATGCTGTCTGACTATGTTTTGCGGACTGTGCGCTAGATCACCCGAGAGTTGGAGAGTTGAAGGTTTTGTCGGGCGGCTGGCGAAAGTTTTGGCTTATTTGAGTCGGCGACAGCAGTTCACTGGGCAGTGACTGTGTGCAAGCCTTCTTCGGAAAGCCGATGATGTTCAGCGTCTGAGTTGAACTTTCGGATGCTGCAGGCGAGCAGGGAAACCGCGACCACCGGCTGCGCATGTGGTGCGCACCGTGCTCAAACTCCCCGTCTTTGGAAACAAACGTAAATCGATGCGGCATCCCCAGAGAGGCGGACGGGACCGACGGGACTCATCCAAAACTGTCTAGGTTTGTCGTATGTTCAAGTCGAAACGCTCCGGTCTTGTTCGGCGACTCTGGAGAAGCCGTCTGGTCACCGAGAGCGACGGGCGGGATGGAGGCAGACGAGGCGAGGCGGCACGGCACGGTCACTCGGGAAGGCTCCACAGACACGAGCAGAGGTCGGTGACACGCAGTGACGCTGTGCCGGGACTCTCCGCAGAGGCTGGAGACATGACGGAGACCATTGAGAGGGACGAAGAGGAGCAATCCGACGACGACCGGGGTGTCATGTGCGTCGCGGGACGCAGGAGCTCCTTGCCGGAGCAGGAGGGCGACGGGAGAACTGTGACGTGCTGTTTGTTTGGGGAGTGGGATCTTAGACCACGGAGCTCCTACTGGGCCCTGAGGAAAGACGCGGGGGCCCCTTGCCAGTGCGCACCCAGGCGCACCGGGCTCGAGGAGGACTTAGCGAGTACCGCTCACGCTTTTTTGAAAAGACTCAAAGACAGATCTCTTGATGCTCTGGTGAAGGCTGTGGAGACCAAAGGAGGGGTGCCAGGCGAGTGCGTCACCGTGCCGAGAACCGATCTGCGGCTCGGCGGTCACCACGTCTCCCCCCAGTATCTGTTGTGTCGGCTGTTTCGCTGGAGCGACCTGCCGCTGTCAGCCCGACTCAAGGCGCTGTGCCACTGCCAGAGCTTCGGCTCCGGAGACAGCGCAAAGGTGTGCTGCAACCCCTATCACTACAGCCGGCTGTGCGGGCCAGGTGAGGAGGACAACAAAACTGGGGGAGGTGTATTTACGTGGTGGGGGGGCCCTAAGTGGATCAAACAGACGGATTGCAAATGATCAAACAGCAGCAAACATATTCAGGCATCACGGATCAGAGAGGTATCCGTGAGTCCTCCTGCAGGTCCAATTTTAGGTGGAGGTCCTGGTAAAAAAAAAAAAAAAAAGTTGATCGTGAAAGGGGTTTCACAAATTTAATTATACTTTAATCCACTTGAAGACTGATGATGACTCAGAGTATAAACGATTGCATGAATTAAATGGGTATTTCCAACAAGTGAGCTTTGTTTGCCTGCGGCCTGCAGGAGTTATTGTTTGAAGTGTCAGTCAAGAGGGAAAAATAATAATAATCGAGTTATTGCCAGCAAATATTTCTAAAGGGTTTAATCCAATCATGTTGTTGATTTTTTTATGGAGAAAAAAGTCAGAAGTTACACTTTCTCTCATGTTTTATTGCGTTTCGTGTAATTAAAAAAAAACCCAAACGTTTAATCTCTCAGTTTTTACTTGGGCTCCTCTGGACATCCCAAACACATTTATAAACGACTTTCTTTTTCCTTTCCTTTTTTTTTTATTTGAAAAACTTTGCCTCCTTCCTACACAGTCCCAGCGCTCGCTCTCAGGTTGCACTTCGGCTCTTTTTGCTTTGACAAGGAGGTCCTCCTCTTGTTATTTAGGTGAAGGAGTGCCGATAATATACAGTTTGCATAGCCCTGGCGCCAGACTGACTCGCTGGGTATCTGACAGACTGAGGACTCCAGCAATTACTGGCTCTGCTCTTAAAGGGGCCGCAGCCACAAACCCAGGTCCACTTTGTGCTGAAGGGACTCTCCCAGCAACAGCAGCTATGTTACTTATGATTTCCGAGCTTCCTTTGAGAGAGTCTGAATGATATAAAAATGTTAGCTGTGCTGTAGTAAAAGAGATAAATGCAGGGAAAGCACAGCACTACAGGCGACTAATCATGTCTGATTAAAAGCAATAAGACATATGGAATATTTTGATTTTTAATATGAAAAAAAAAAGAATATGAAAGACTTGCTTTTAGCATATAGGGTTGAAGATATAAAACTCAGCTGGCTGGTAAAATCAAACTTATTGAGAGATTCTTCGTGTTGAACAATCGAAAGTAAAGATCAGTTTTAGGACGTTTGCTTTTAAAGTATGCCACCTTAGTCATTTTCAAGTACCACAATCTTGACGGAGACGTGTAAGCCGGTGACGGTTCCTTTGCAGTTCTGGTTGTTTTGCACAATAGATCATTTAAAGTCATTTTCTATACTGTGATCTTAGCCTGCTGTTAGGAAGTGCGGTCATATGATTCCAGTAAGTCGTACCTACCAGCGTTTCACGAGGGTCGACATGGGCCTAAATGGTAGTTTGAACCCTAATAAGTTGGAATCGAATGTAATACAATTGCAATATGCAATAATCATATACAAACAAATTTAATTATTGATGAGATTTGAACATTTTATGGCAATTCATCCATTATTCATGGACCAAAAAAAAAAAAACAACGCTCCTCTGCCTTGGTTTAAGTATGGGCCATAAACATTCTTTACACGTATGGAAGTAGAAAGAGATGCAAGTAAGTAAGTAGGAATGTAGTAAGGATGTGAATCGGCAAAGGGGCAAATCGACCTGCAGCCTTTAAAATGTTGGATTTTTCAGTTTGCTGTGGCGTATCATGAAAACACAACAAAAACGAAGAAGAAGCGAGAAAAACAAAATCCTAGCTGTTGGTTCTTCTTGATTTGTTGGAGGATATTGTTTATTTGTGTGTTTCAGTTTTGCTCTCAGTATCTCAGCTGTTGATACTGTAATGTTTGAAGTTGGGACAAAAGTCTCTAAAAGCTGCGATAGAGAGTGTGAAAGTATGGCTTTTCACCAAGCACAACAAGAAAATCTAATATGGCCGCCTTTCGGATAAAGCTCAGTAAAAGCTGCAGTAAATAGTTGTTATATCTTAAAAAAAAACCTTTCACACAAACAGCACTATACTATATCTAGTGAACATGTTGCTGTAGTGCTTTGAGGAACTTAAAGCAGAGATGTATGTTGTTATTAACTTACATTGCTAACAGCTGTTAGCTTGGTTGCTAAGATTATTCGTCTAGAAGCAGTCATCCCCAGATCCACGTTCAGAAGTGTATTTTCTCTGTTGAATCTGGTTCACTTCAGTTTGTGCTGGGAGTTTTACTAAGTTTCCCTCATATATTTCTCTTTTTGAATAGTTTGCTTCAGGGAAAGATCAGTGTGCTTGAATTGCTCATGTTTTTTCATGCTAGTGCTCATTAGCTGTTCTTCACAGTTCACTTCTTTGCTTCAGCTATGCAAATAATTGAACCGAAATTTCCTTTAAGTACCTCTAAAAATTCAAGTTAAGCACAGTTTCAAATGGTTGGGTAGCTACAGTGCTGACCTTGTCTTCACTGTAAATGAATACATTTTGACTTCTATTTTACAGTGTCTGTGTGCCATAACTCCATTTTTTGCTGTGTTTTCAGAATCACCTCCTCCTCCATATTCTCAGTCCCGTTCAGATGAACACAAGCTACTGGGTAAGTTTGGTGAAAATGGCCTACCACACAGCAAACTGGTGAACTAGCAGCAACGTGTTGTCACCGCCGTATTTGTAGTGTGGAAACATGGATTATTGTTGAAAAGCTGCCGCCGTTGAAAGTGACACCCAGTTATTAAGAGGAGAGACGGTTTGAGCAAGAATAGTTTGCTCTCTGGGAAACTCTCGGCGCAATCCCAGAGGGCTGAACTTAAAATGCGTAACTTAGATCAACGTTTGGCAATCGGTGATATTTTACCTGCATTGTTTCTTAATTTATTTTTGTCACTGCAGACAAAAAAAAAAAAACTATTTCCAGGAGAGCGTTTACCTCCTGGCACTTTTTTCCTCTTAAAAAATGTTACAGGAAAGAAAAATAATCTGGATCTCATGTTTCTTTTGTGTTTTTTTTTTTTTTTTGTAAACACAACAGACTCAGCTCTGTCTTACACTGAAACTGCAGCCCCCCTCCTTCCCAGTCCGCCCCACATTATGCCAAGAGACTACACAGGTGAGTCACCTGCATTTTTTTTTTCCCCGCAGAAGTATTTGGATGTATTTGGGCAAAGGGGATGTTTTGGTTGCCAAAAGTTACATCTTTGCTGAGGTTTTCCCCAAAGGGCGGAAAAAAAAAAAAAAAAAAAAGTTTCTGTCGTGTTGCAGAAGACGGACGCACACACTCATTATAATGCAAGCGTACATAACATGCCCCCTTCCTGGATGTTTGCACAAGGGGGTAAATTATATATACTGGCGTTATCGTGTTGTGCTTCCCCCTCGCCCCCCCCCACTATCTTCAAAGGCTGTGGGGACAACCCAAAAGGCCCACTGCATAAAGCTCCTATTGTGAGAGTGGCATGGAGGGCTTGGTGGGGGTCTGGGGGTCTCGCTATCTAGATGCCGCAGCAGTGTAGCATTTCTCTCTCTCTCCTTCCTCCTCTACGCTTTCTCCACGGCAAAATATTTCACCGGGACGAAGCTGCAACAAGATCCCCGTGCATACTCCCAATCCCTTTTGCCTCTCTAGCCACCCATCCCCCCCTTTTCCCTCTTTCTTCCCTCAAATCCCTTCATTCCTCTCTGCAATTGAGCAGTGGAAAGAGGCTGGCACTTTGGGGGCGGGATGGGGATGGGGGGGGAGCCGAGCCGCTCTGATGAGGCGGCGGTGTAGAGTTTTGTGTGCAAGAGTATATGTGGAAAGAAGATGGGTGGTTGGGTGGGCGGGTTGGGGGGGGGGGGGGGGGGGGGGAAGGAGGGGGGGGGGGGGAAAAGACCCCCCCTAGGTGGA
>NW_015113729.1:55808-65256 GCF_001443285.1 Poecilia latipinna
TGGGACAGGAAACAGCCCCCTCTAGATGATGAAACTGGAGCTTTATTTGTTTACGTGCTGGGGTCGGGTGGAGAGGTCCTTGTAGCGTTAGAAGAAACCCACAAACCCACTCAATCAAGCCTCCCTGGGCTCACTTGTGGACGGTGTTGAAAGGTGAATGGGCACCTAGAAAGCCTGCGCAGCGTAGTCACGGTTCAGACGTCAAAAGTAAATTTTTTTCTGCATCAGCAGTTTTGTTGGGGGTGTTTCTGCATAAAAAATACATTGAGATTCAACACCTCTAATAAGATATACATTTTTAAGTTTTAACTTAAATACTGTACAGTCTGGACAAGTTTTAAACAACTCCCAATTTATTTATAGTTTCCTTTTTTAAGCAGCAATGCTTTCTAAAAGTGGTCATGACGAAGTGTCCTCTAAATTTTTGAAGTTCTCTTGTGTTTTTACCTGATCCCTGTAGATGTCTGTGGCAGCTTGTAGCGCAGAGCATCCGTGAACACAGAAGAAGAATTTAACTAAATGACTATCTGCCGAAAAGTAACATTGTGTACATGGTGTGTCTTTAAGAGTTAGGACAAACCTAAGCTTGAAACAGGACCTGAGAGTTGCATCATCCCTCAGCTGATCTTGCAAAGGTTTCACCTACTATGTCTTGGTGAATCACGCTGTTAATGGTGAAGTTACATTTGTTTTTAAAAGTTTGTTAAAATATTAGGTTATTTTCCACATATCTAGCTAAATAAATGTAAGACATTTGTCTTTTGCTTGCTGCTGGTAGCAAAGAACCGAAATACATAATTTAAAATCTACGTTTTCCTGGACTGTCTGATTGTGCAAAGCGAGAGATTTTACTGGTTTATCCATTGAGGTTTTCCCGCTTTGCCAGTTCATAATGTCTTTTCACACCCATGCATTGCCTTTGAACTTTAGTTTCGTAAAAATAAACAAACCATTTCATTATGTCCATGTAGCCAAGCTGTTTTTATCAGCTTATTTTTTTGTTGGAGTTAAGTGTTTTTATGAATTGAGAAGAAAATAATTGGATTTTTTTTTTTTTTTTTTTTGCATATTTTCTTCTGAAGACTTTATCTTCCATCCAATTCAGATTAATTTTAATTCATTCATGACTAAGCCAAACAGATCTTCTGTTTGTGGCGGCTGTGTTTTGGAGTGATTTAACCACATTTTGTTACAGCAGACCATTGCACCTCATAAAAATGTCTTAGTATCACTTGGTTGTTAGAACTGATATGAAACGTCCGACTGGTGGTGGGCAAAGTTACACATATTCATCATAAATTGTGTATAAAGTGACTAAAACCACAAAAGTAGCATGAAATGACCAGAACCTGTTATCGCTAAATTGTAAATGGCTTGTACTTGTGTAGCGCCTTATCAAGTTCAGAGGACTCCAAAGTGCTTTAGACCACATTCAGTCATTCACACATTCACACATTCACACGCTGATGGTAGCAAGCTACGGATAGGCACAGTTGTCCTGCGGCAGCCTGACAGAAGCGACTTCAACAACAACATAAAATTGAGGAACAGTGTTGACATTCAGTCTTAAACAGTCTCATCTTGTTGACGTCCGGAACACATTTAAATAAAAGAGGCAAAGTGGGAATACACTGAAAGCAGCCTTAAATCTGTACCGTCAAAACGAACAAGTCCAGCTTCAGATTGTGATGTTTAGATTTCTTCAAATGGATTAGTAGGAAAAGGCACAACCCCACCAGGATGTAGAAATTAAAATGGATATAAGTTATGTTTTAAACAAGACGTGGTGCTTGTATTCCGTCTGTCTCTGCATGTGTGTGTGTGTGTGTGTGTGTGTGTGTGTGCGCGTGCGTGCGTGCGTGCGTGTGTGTGCGTGTGTGTGGTCTCTGAACCGCTGACCCCCACACCAGAATACTGGAGCCGAAAACCAGAAATCAAGCCAAGAGTGTGAGTAGGAGCGAGACTTAGGTAAACAGAGGCAGCCAAGAAATCTGCATGTGTCTTTTGTTGTTCCCTTTGACAGGCTGTATGAATCTTATTAGGAGCCAGAGCCGGTCAAATAACAGGAAATACGCTGAACGCGCTGCGCACACTAACATGCATGGAAGAGATGACTGACGCTATTTTAACAAAAGCCTTAATCTCAGATAGATGCTTCGAGAGAGTCACTGAATCTTTTATTGTGGAGGTAATCCTCGTGTGTGTCACCTTAAGTCTCCGATACTTTCTCAGAACAAAAACAAGCTCTGAATAAGCGCTGTGGCACCTCAGCATCTGTTTTATACCTTTAAAATCGGCCAGCTTAGCCTTAAAAAAAGGCACAGCAGGGCGTGGTTCATGCATACCTTTGCCCTTGCCTCCTTTATCGTTCGATCAGTTAACGTTCCCTTTAAAAACAGCAGGCCTGCTATGACAAGGGAAAAATTGGAAGTTTAGTATGTTCATATCTGCGCGGATCATCTGTGTGCGGCTCCCAACAAAATGTGCGATTCGGCTGCTTATTTTCAGTTTGTGTGCAAATGCGTGTGTGTGTGTGTTTGTGTTTGTGTGACGGAGGAGAGACAGCGAGGAATTTCTGTCTGACTCGGTGATAAGATCGTCTCAGTGTGCTCACATAGGGGCCCTATCGGAACAAAACCCTCACACACACTCTCACACACATGTTCTCCCATCACGCAATGAGCTGGGTGGGATGAATGGAGGGGCTTTTCTACCTTCACGGTTTACGTCCAGGCGAGAGCCGCTTGTCTTCTGGGCGCTGGACTGTGTTTAAAAAGGCTTCTGTTGCCGTTTCTCAAATTACAACGCCTGTCTGCTGTATTTACATTTAGTCTCTCTTCTGATGTGGTATGCAAATTACTGAAATGAGGGATGAAAATCGTTGGACTCACAATAATCTCAAGAGTTGGCACGGTTGTTAGTGAGAAAGGTGAATATGGTTCGTAGTAAATGCCAAATATTGTGTCAAAAAGAAAATTAAAGTCATGTGTGATGGTTAGTGCAGTGGCTCACATTAATCAGAGAATAATGAAGTGTCCTAAATAAGCCATTTCCATTACTGCTGTAATTTGTTATTAGTAGGTTTGACTTGTTTAATTCATCTGCTACTAAATCCAGATAACTTTTTTCCTCTCTGATGTAAAATTGAGCCCAATTTTCTCAATACAAGTGCCACATAAATGCACATCCATCCATCAGTCCATCCATCCATTATCTAACACGTTTATCTTTGTGGAGTATCAATTAGACTAGTCATTTCCCCTAAAAAAGGGGTCATTTACCCTTTTTTTGCATGAAGATATATAAGACAAGGTGAAAACTATGTTTTGTTGCCGATACTCTAAATATTAGGCGTTTCACCAACAGGTTTACAGCTTGAGGTTGTGCAAAAAAGTAGTTTATTATCGCCTTTATCGCCTCTTTCTTAGTGTAAGTCAGCCATGTTGGCTGTTGAAGTTGGATCTTGTGAGCAGGATTGTGATTAGATAAGTCACTTGGAATGTGAGGTGATGTCTGTGAAACTAGTTATGATAAGTAAATGGCACAGAAATAAACCCCTTAAACACTTTATTTACTTCTAAGTAAGAAGATTTACTAGTTCTGCCACCTATATCAGTGTATAATCTCTTTCACTGCTTTGAATACATGGACAAACACTGGATTCATTGAGACATTACCATTACACAAGGGAAAATAAAGCATAGTAAGTTTCTAAGTGAGACAACTTCCTGCAGCAGCTAGCTGTTCAGCAGTGCTAACGTTAGCTTGCAAACTGGAGCAAGAGGGAAAAAGGATTCGGCTTTGTTGTTTTACTTTACCTTGTTTGTTGGCTTTTATCTCCATTTATATACATGAAAAGATTTATTTTATGTTATTGAGGTATTTTTTAAACGTTTGAAGTTGTTTTTTGCTGTTGCATTTAGGAAAGTTTCAGTCACATGGTGGTCGCCTAAAACTCTGTGTTTAGTGCTTCCAGTGCGTCAAATCCAGTGGGACCAATCCACAAAATGTGCTGCACTCGCATCCATATCCGGCCAAAAAAACCACAGGTTTCTGTGTGTGGAGTTCCTCAGAAATGTTTTATTAAGACCTTAAAGAAAGACCCAACTTGATTTTCCTCCTTTTTTTTAAAATTAGTTCAGTGTTAGCTAAGTTCTATGTATGCAGCATTTTTTTGTCTGTTCGCTGCATTTATTGACATAATCCAACTTAAATGACTCAGGCAAAGGTTTGTAGACTTTAAAGCACACTGCCAAGTTAAGATTTGGAGAAGTTTTTTTTTTATATATTTTTTGTGGAATCAGCCTTCGCCTTCAGTTTTTCAAAGCGGTCTACAGCCTAAAAGAGCAATGCCTAAACAGTGGACATCTTCCCCCTGTTCTCATAAGCTCCAGACTGATCCACCTTCAGGTTTGGGTTGTTCAACATGTGGAAACAAGTAAAGCTAAGATACTTAGAGGACATTAGTGTGGCCTGGATGAACTAAAGTGAGGCTGGAGCGCTGCTCCCAGTCTGCCCTTGGTAATCATATTTTGGGGGCTTGTTTGCTTTAGCAGAGCGAGGTATCAGCCAAACATCCTGTCTCGAAGCCCTGTCTGCACTCGCTGCAGCATTAACCCCATGAATTGGGCCTTTGACTGATGTGGCACGGCCCAGGAATGTTGGGAAATGGGGAAGGTGGGGTCAGGAGTGGGGCCTTGAGGTGAAAGAAGTGTGGTAGGGGGGCACCTGGGGATCTGACTCTGGAGAGTGACATCAGATATGTATGAACATACTGCATTAACTCTTAAGAAACACACTAAATTGCACTGACATTCCTGGTCGAGGGCAGGTTTGGGAGTTTGACTGAAGCTGAGCTGCGCTCAAGAGTTTGGTTCAGTAAAGTGTGAAGCTCTCCGGGTCAGTGAAGGTGAACGTAGTTAAACAAGGTTCTGTAAATTATCTACCGAGGCTTGTGATTTAAAAACAAAATGGCAGGCAGAACTTTAAGACACATTAAAGGAAATCTGATTAAAGAGTAATTCAGGATCTTAAGACGTAGAAGGGAATCAGCGTGTTAGTGTTTCCAGGGAGAATCGTTTGTCGATGAGCCTCCAAACTGTTTTCTGGCAGGCGTACAACACTTGGTCTTATGCCTGACTGAGACACATTAGACTATGGAATTTAACAACAAGCACTGGCCCATTAACCATTTGCCATTTCCTCAAATATTTTCCATCACAGTACTTTTACTCTAAAGGAAGGACAAACACAACCGAGGATGTGGCACACACTTTACTCCAAAATCAGCAGTGTCGCATTTTCCTCACCAACAGTTTTATATGTACAGCCAAGATTTTGATTTCATTAGCATAGTTAAAAGGCTAACTATGCTAACATTTTAATAGTTGTGCTTATTCACTGCCAACACTTTATCTGTTCGTATTCCTGTACGAGGGAATTTGGCAACACGTTTTTTTTTTTTTCTGCTGCGTTTCCCTTCACATCCAGAAAACATTACTTTTTACAGTTTCCAAAGTGAAGTTTATTTTCAAATATCCTTTTTTAATTTGTGAACATAACATCCTCACGTGTCCACTGTGTATTGAGAGCTTGCTAGTTTTAAGAGATACTTAACTTTCTTTTTACGTCTTGCCAGATCTGATCTATTAAATATCGAATGTGAGAATAATTTGGTGAACTGTTGAGTGGAAAAAAAGAAGCAAATTCGCGGGGGAACTTGTTAACTACGCTCTGCATCTTCCCCTACTACTTATTTTTCTAATGTGATGATACTCAGATGAAAAGTGTGAAACGTCTGATGATTTTGAGACAAATCACATAATTTAGTCATGAATTTGAGATTAAAACGGTTGTTATTGTCCATAAGTCTAAAAATACTTACAATTTGGGTTTGGATTTAAAATTTTCTGAGAGACGATTAACACTAGAAGACAAAGGTGGGCGCAAGTGTTTGTTTTTGATTTAACATTTTAACATTATAAATGTAAAACCATGCATTTGTAAGGTTGATATTTTTTCTTTTACTTTTTATTAATGACCTCATTCTAATTATTTTGGCATGCATATCCACATTCACCCCCTGGAGTTGCAGTGTGTGATAAATGCTAACATTGTAAAAGACAACGCTTGGTCACATTGACACTTTGCATGACAATAAAGCATTTTGCTGCCACTTTATTGGGTACACCTCCTTATTGCTTCATTCCACAAGCGGTGAATTCGCCAAACGCATGACAACAGCTCAGTATATTTAGGTATCAAATCGGGGTAAACAAAACCACCTCAAGTTCAATTCCAGGACTAGAACAGGAAAGAAAATGGATGTAGGAGACTCTTTACATCAGTTGGTTGTTGGTGCCAGACTGAGGATTTTACAAACTATTGATCTACTAGGATAATCACACACAACCGTCTTGGGTTTTCAGAAAATGGGCCAAAACAGAGAAAATATCCGATGAGCAACAGACGGTAACACTTTATTTGAAGGGGGTTGAATAAGACTGACATGACACTTTCATTAACATGACATAACACCTGTCATGAACATGAATAAGCCTTCATGAATATTTATGACAACAGTCATAAATATTCATGAAGGCTTATTCATGTTCATGACAGGTGTTATGCCAACAGACATGTGGATAATTAGTTTGTTAATGTCAGAGGTCAGAGAAGAATGGGGAGACTCGCTAGAGGTTGAAAGACAACAGTAACACAAATAGCTTGTTTCAGCCAAAGCACGTGGAATATGGAATACAACACAAACCTTGGAGCAGAAGACCAGGCTAAGACAGGCTAAAATTCATAAATTCATCAATAACAAGCTGGAAAAGTGTTGCATGGTTTGATGAGTCTTGATTTCAGGTCAGAAGGTCAAAATCAGAATAAGTAACAGGGAAGAATTGAGCCATCCTACAATAACCCAAACAGTTCTGGTTGGTGGCGATGGTGTGATGGTCTGGGGTATATTTAGCTCCTAAGTACCAGCTGAGCATAAACTAACATGTTGCTTAATATTTCCATAACCACAGTGTACCGCAGTCAATGACCCATAAAAGGTCATTTCTATTTTTTGTTTCTTAGCTTCCTTTACCTTGTTATGATCTTGTGACAATACTGCTCTCATTACTGGACAAACAGAAATCTCACTGTGTTCTTGTTCAATCAATCGTATGAATGACCACGCTAAAATTGAAATTGAGCATCAGGACCTGCTGTGTGATTGACACTGCAGGTCTGGATCAAGAAGGGCTGCAACTGTGACATCAACAAAAAATTGATAGAAGAAGTCTTAATCATGTTTAATGTACCTGCCTCACCATGACGCTGATCAGGTTAGTTTATCATTTCCTAATTTCTCTGGCGACCATTGAATGGGTTGGGGTGGCGTCATCATTCTCTAAACTGAGTCACTTAAGTCATTCGGATATTGGAGAGATTTACACAGATAAATCTCATGTCTTTTTCTCGTACCTCTGGCAGTGACCACGACGTTTAAAGTTTGAGATCGTTCAACCTGGATGGTAAATCAAGTGCCGTTCAGCCACAGCTCAGTCACCTTTCTACAAGTTTGAACGTGATGAACAGTTTGCGTGACAAAGAGGTCTTATCTGTTTCTTACTTGCAAATGTTTTATTGCAATCGCACTGTTGAGTATGGTTGATTTTAACAAGGGCAAACACAACCACAGACTTCTACAGCCTTAGATGTCCAATCAGAGAGCGAACGGAGGAGAGGTTGCAGCATCATCGTTATTATTATCATGACGGGAGCTTAGTCAGTGTTCTTCTCTCCTTTACCTCTAGATGCTATCGTACAATTCTTATAATAGGAAGATGAACTGATAGAGAGTAAATAAGCGTCTCTCTATTTTGCTCTGCTGTCTACAGTTGTTCTGAAAGCAGAAAATATGCCAAAAATATGGGCCGGCACAAGTGTTAATACATGTGGTTCCGATTTTTCCAGCACTGAAAACAGAGCACGAATGTTGTTTGGTCAAACACAGCGAGATTGCAATCAGAACTTCCCCAGAAATGTGATAATGCTGCCCACTCAGACAAGACGCCAGCGTTATCAGATTCCTTTACATCAATGAAAAGCAGGGCAAGTCAGAGGAAGAGGAGTATGGCGCTATTGCTATTTGATTCCTCGTGTTTCTGCCTCTGCTACTACTCTAATACTGTAAAATGTGAGCGGATCAAGCCATTTGAAGTTGTAATGCTGATTAAATCTTCCAGCATTTATCCCCATTGAGAAAAACAGATTTAGTTGCATTTCAGCCTAATCCTCGCATCGCACTATTGCGTGTCTGTTCAATGGTATAGCAAGCCACGATGAAGACACGATGAAGACGTGATGTGCTATAGGAATCAGCGTTCACAGCATCAACTCACTATGCATTTATCTATGTTTCCGCAGTCTGATCATGACTTTTGGGACAAAACTTTTGAAAACTGCAGCTTATGCCATCACTAGGACTTCTATAATGCAGCAGTTATCCAATAATAATATTACCTATCCCTCTACACAGTACCTATGCATCGCTTACCTCGGCATGCTGGATGCCTAAAATTCAAAATGAAACTCACAAGATGGCCAACCATCATTGGTCTAATTATTATTAGAACATGTGGCATTTCTGCTGATCCTTCATTGTGGAAAAATAACTAAAATGTGACAGTGACATCTCAGCAAAAAAATATATTATTATACAGGTAGAAGAAATTCCACACCTTTGATTCTAGTACAAGCACACTATTCAAAGTGGGAGCACATTAAAACCGACACGCGTGCGTCAAAGTCGTGACAGCGCTCGATGTTTCACCCTTTATTTTATTTTCGATACATGGGAAGATGGGAAACGCTGTGGCAGCAGCCCGAGATCAAAAAAGAAAAACAGGCTTTTATTCTTAATTCACAGCAGGAAATAAAACATTCAACACGCTCTGTGTTTGTCTTGTACTGACCTATCCATTGCCATGTTCTCTTATTTAAGTCCAGTTTTCTATTAGTTTGACCTGTTTTCGTTTTATTTCTTCTGATCAGCACATTTGCCATTTGAAGCACAGAATATTTATTGCTGCTGTCAGCTGCCCAATCTCCTTTGCTGCTTTCGCCTCTCTTGTCCTCCCTCTTTACGTCTTTGTGAGTCGCATTTCTCCTCCCTCTCCTTGGGTCCATGTTGTCAGGCAATCACCATTTAAAATAAGGTTTAAATTACAGGACTGGCTGTGGCTTTCCCTCAGAGTTTTTGCCAACTCGCAATTTGGCTTTTAATGGAAGCCTGCCATGCTGCAGAACCTAAAGATTCTTTGCAGATGTCGACAGACTCTGAGTTTATAAAGCCCCCCCAGCTACCCGCTCCCCCCCTTCCCAAAAAAAAAAAAAAAAAAAATTTATAAATGCAAAAAAAAATTTGAACAAAAAGGTAAATAACCTTTTTTTC
>NW_015113729.1:68448-79509 GCF_001443285.1 Poecilia latipinna
GACAACACCTGGTTTTTAAAAACCCCCCCACCCCCCCCCCCCCCCCCCCCCAAAAAAAAAAAAAAAAAAAAAATCTATGAATGCAGCAAAGAATTTGAGCAAAAAGGTTAATGACCTTTTTATCACTGCTTCGGAACTTATTCGTCTAAAAAGCACATTAACAGTTCTTAGTCCTCTTAAAAGATCTGGAAAGGTCAAATGTTTGCCTTAGGGCCGGCTGTAAAAACATGTTTAAAAGTTCATTCTGACCTGCGTCTCCTGGCGCATCAGCGTTGCGCCTTGCGTCTTTCAGTCCGCTCTCGTGCATCGGCACCGCCGGATCGTTTATCCGACTAATGTTTGCGGAGGAATTTCATAATTCCTCCTTCGCAGCGGAACAAATGGATGTATTCCACCAATAAATGAGTGTAATTATGTTGTGAGGAGTGAAGGCCATATAGTGGGACCACGTGAGGCTCAATGAGAGACTTGTCAACTTGACCCTTGTGACTCTCGGAGCGGGGGGAGGAAGTGTTGAGGAAAAGGGCCTGTCCAGGAATGTGTTGGGAGGGGAGACTTGTCAACTAGCAGGCTCTCCCCTAGTCTCAGTCAGCAATCGTGTCTCTACAAATCAGCTTTCTTACACTTTTGTTGCGCAAAATCACTACTGCATTCACAGATTCTCCGCTTGCGCCTTAAGAACTGCTGACTCTCAACAAGAACAGACATGTGTCTGGATTAAATGAGTAGGCGTCCCATGTTTAGCATGTTTGCATATGCAACAGAAGAACAAACGACAAGAGTTTGCAGAAATCATTTCCAAAGTACCACCTGACTTTGGACGTGATGGATGTCGATAAACACGACGTGACAGTAGGGTTGTCAAGGACGCCGTTGTGTATACGTTCAAGCCGCGGCATTCCTTCAGGGCAAGTTGTTTGAAGCCGCAGCAGAAACGCAGGAAGCTGGTCACTTTTCTCTTCCTTCTGGAGGAGCTCTCTGCTTCTAAGATCTGCCCAGGAATTTCACATGGACGCGCAGCGGCTTTCCCTGCAGCTCGGCCACCCTCCAGGCTCAAGGAACTCGTCCGACTCGCCGTGAATTTCTGAGCGCAGAAACGTCATTAGTTGCATTCTGTTCCATTACTAGGCCCACTTTGCAATGAAAAGCAAAAGAGAGTGGAGAGGGGAGCGGAGGGGGGGGGGGTTGGCGGTGGCAGGGAAGCAAGCGTGCAAGAATGTGCGTGTGTGTTGATGCGTGTGAGAGCCTGGGTTGTGCTCGACTGTAAAGGCCTCGTCTGGCGATAAGGCAGCTCGCTGATGGCAGAGATAGTCGAGACGCCAGCTTAAATGTGGCTTGCTGGTTTGAAGTTGCCCTCTAATGATAGTTGTCTCAAACAACACAGAATCTACCATTTCTCTTCAGGCAGGGGAGAGTTTTTCTCTCTCCCTTTTTCGTGATGTTTTTTTCCACTCTTTGAGTTTTCCACAGCAAACACGTCGACATAGGATGATAACAAAACATCTCGACTCTTGACAATGGTCAGTGGCTAAATCCTATCCTTCGCTCCTGTTCCCCCTCCAACTCCCTCGCGTACCCCCTCTCTCTCCCCCTCTCCCAACCCTCCCACTTCTTTCAGCACAGTGGAAGAGTCTAGTAACTGGAGGGGAATCTAATCCTTGGCACTGGATGAAAGATGAGGGTCTCCCTCCCTCCCTCTCTTTCTCACAGTCTCTTTCTCTCTCTTCATTTTTTCCGTGGATGCTGGTTATGCTTGGCAGGTTCTCTCTCCCTCTTTCACCCGGTCCACCTCTCTTTTTTTTTATTCCTTTTTTTCCCCCTCTCTTTTTCCCCTGTTTTCCTCCCAGACTCTCTACCTCTATAGGTTGGTGACATGATGAAGAAATTCAGATAGAAAACTGCAGGTCAAATAAATTAGTAAGTTCAACGTTTACTTTTCAAAATTCAAAACATTTGACCACATGTGTCAAACTCGAGGCGCGAGGGCCAGATTCGGCCCGCCATGAATTTTTACATGGGCCTGTAAACTTTAGCAGGACACCTAAATAGAGCAATTGTGCGATTACCATATTATTTTATCACTCAAATTAAATCAGTTTTTGTCAAAGTACATCATTGTGAAATAATTAATACTTTTTTTAATTTTAAGAAGAATGCAGACATAGATATTTAATAATATTCTAAGAGTTTGTTAATGAACTTCATCAGTACATTCTGGCACAAACTTCCCTTTAAGAACATTAATGATCACGATAAGGCCAAAAATGAAAATGAGTCTGACACCGTTATAGATGGATCTCATATCACTGAGTGTAGAAATAAATAAATAGATAAATCCTTTTGAAGATGAACCATGCTGACATGATTCCAAAACCTCCGTCCGTCATGTATTCCTGCTTTAAAAAGACCTTATGATGAGGTGCCAGTTAGAGAGTCGGTGAAAACCAAGTTTTCTTCAGCCGGATTCAGTGTTAAGCAGCTGTCCCCCCTCCCACACCTGTTGCTGAGAGCGCTCAGTCAACTGCTTGAAAAGAAGGAAATATTTAGTTTAAAAGCAAACACAGGAACAAAGTACATCTTCTAGAAATATTTTTGGTCACGGAAAACACCCACCCTTATTTATACAGTTGTTGCTCAATGGAACAACAGTATAATACAGTATTTTCTCTTCAACCTGTTAGAGGCCATAATGGGCTGGTCAATACTCTGTCACTGAGAAGAGGAGAGGGAAAATGAAGTATGTTCCTATTTGGAAGTGAGTTCAGGAGTTTTGCTGTCCGGCAGGCTGACCAGATGATATATATATATATATATATATATATATATATATCATCATATATATCTACCAAAACAGCCTTCTGACTCTGGTTGTTAGTCTTAAATTGTTTCTCATTTTTAATGAGTAAACCAAATGGTTTATCGGGACTGTGAACAGAGTTCTGTTATTTGCGTTTTGTCTGGAGTTTGTGTTCAATATAGTCACATATTTGATAGTTATGCTCTGTAAAATGTTGTTTTTTTTAATTAGTTGAAATATAGGCGTCTTCATTTTATACAGATGTTGGCAGCCCTGAGCCAATAAGGGTTCACTCACAAAGCGACAGGGTTAAATTATATAATCTGTGAACATTTGTAAAGTAGACTGTGACTGATCTAAATAGTTCATATGGTTGTGTATTTTTTATATTCCATCATCAGCAGTATTCACAGATATATAAAAAGGAAAAGGTGTGTTACATATTTTTGATTTGCATTACACAACCCGTGTTTGCCTTGGAGACTTAATGCTGCATTAACCAAGTTTAATTTCTCATAATGCAAATGTTTTGCTTTGAGTTATTGAACGAAATTGCTTATGATTAAAAACAAAACTTGCTTAACGATCAAAGTTTTAACCCAAACTGTATGTAATGTGTTGCTTACCAACGGTTTTGGTGTGGAGGCCTGATCAGATCGGAAAAGCATGCATCGTACTGTCAAAGTAGAAAACTCTTCCAAATGATAAAATAGACTTTTTTTATTACTTAAACTGCATTTTACCATTATTTTTTTACACACAGTAGACATTTTTAGACATTTTTTTAGGTCAAACTGCTTTTGTCTGAGCAGCAACCTGTGCCCATGGGTGTGAAACCAGAGCTCCACAAGTACCATGATGCTCTCTGGATCACATCTTCTCATATTCATGCCCCTTCCTCGTGTTGTTTTTTCTTTGTCTCAGCATACCACAGACTCTTTAAATTGAGACAGAACTCATCATTGTAGGTAATAGCAGTGGAGTGTTACACATAGAGCGCAGAGATTACTCTGCTGTTATTTTGGAAGCTCTGCCTGCATCGTACTCAATTAAAATGTTGTGGAAAACGGGACTCACCACTGACTCCTGTGGGAAGCTCAACACATGCCGACTTTGGTCTTATTAAAACCACATAAAACTAGAAGAAGTAGTCTCTTAATGCTTTGAATTAACCGTGAATTAAATTAAAAAAAGAACATTTTTTAAAATCTAAAGTCTTTTTAATTTTCAGTTTTTGCACACAGGTACCCCTGCAGAATAATGCTAAAGCATCTATTTTTACTCTGCCTGTTCATTTGTGATCCTTGCGGAAGAAATGTCAGGAAATCAAGGAGGGAAGATGAGCGTCCGCCACGCGATGTTTGAAGTCCCGATTTTAAGCGTCTGCGGGGAACCAGGAGGAAACTGACTGACTGTCTTGTGATCGTCGGATGCTAACGTCGCTAACCTCTAAAATCGTCTCAGTCCTTTTAAGAAGGTGACTGTTGTTCAGTGTTATAGTCATTTTATATATCTAATTAACCCCATTTGTTTGTGCGAAGCCGGTGTGAGGCGCAGTGGACGCCTCGGTGAGATTGGCACTAAGAGACAGCGATTTTGAAGTGAAATAACAAAGGCTACTTATCTAATTGGTAAACAGAGCTCTTAAATAGTGGTCAGCCTAAACGCTTGCAGGACGCTGTAATTGCTGCCAGCCCTGTTGTACAGATGCAGGCGTGCACGCTCGCATCACAGTCACCCACGGCTTTCTTTCTTTTTTTTTTCCCTCCTCCTCCCTCTGCTCCCGGCCCACCTCGACTTCCTCCACTCAAACATAAATACGCTGATAACCTCAGGTCTGAACCCCTCTTTAAAAATTCCATTGAAGAAGTCGGTTGCCCCTCCCTCCTGCTTCTCCTCCCTCCCTCGCCGTTCTCACACGAGCTTGTCATACCTTTAGTTGGATGATAGCCAGGCTGAGCGTGATGACACTGAGGCCGGTGCCAGAAACATTAAGCATGTCTTGCTGTTCCTCTGGGACTGTCAAACACTGATGCACATCATGATTTAGAGCTTTGAACTTCTCACCGTAGAGGACCATGATTAAGCTTCGTGCCCCTTTTAATTTCTCCATGCTTTTGTTTTTTTTTTAAGGTGCAAAAGGTGTTTCCAAGCTCGTAAAGCTTGTTTTAATACATTTCCAGGCTTTCTGAAAGGTTTCCGTTGGACTTGAATGCTTTTCTTAGATTCATTTCCTGTTCTATTGTGCTTAAAACATGATCAAAGTGAATGAAAATAACATCCAGCGAACATCGAACGGGACCTGAGTAATGCGTGTTTCTTCTCACCAAACAAAAAGAAAATTATCCACCAAACTATCGATCCAGAGCGCTTTCAATGGTTTAAAAAAAAAAAAAAAACTAACTCTGAGAAACACAAGACTTCATTTATTTTTCGTTCGTGACTTTAATCCTGTAGCTTTGAAGTCCCGAACAGCTCCCTCACCTGAGGCACGCCATTTGCAAAACGAGATATTTAGCTTGTTGTCGAGTCATAAACTGAAAAATTAGGTAAAAGCTCTTGAATTGTTTCACATGTCAGGGTCTAATTGTTGACTTCCTGTTGCAGCATGCATCTTTACAAAATGAAAAAAAAAAAAAATCTTTAAAAAAATCAGTTTGTTCTCTGTTTTCTTTGGGCATTAATTTGATCATGAGCTCATAAAGTCTCCCTGTGTTTCCCCAGACATGTTTGTGTTGCATTATTACAGGGAATAAGGCAGCACGGCTTGTAAAAGTGTGTGCGATTCTTTGTGTGTGTGAGTGTGTGTGCGTGGGTGTGTGAGAGAAAGAGTGAGAGAGCTGCTAGCTGAGCAGCCTGCTCTCTTGTTGGAGAGCTGTAAAACCTCCAGACTGCAGGAGTTGCCAGCCTGGAATTCACTAATGACACACGTGGGCCTCAGATGAGAAGTGCAATTTTGTGCAAGGGGTGTTTGTGTGTTTGCACTGGTGCCGTTTGAATCAGAAGGCTCGGGCTGTACGAGAGTGTCTGTGTGTGTGTGTGTGTGTGTGTGTGTGAGAGAGAGAGAGACAGAGAGAGAGAGAGAGAGACCCCCTGTCTCCCAGCGATTGCACTCACAAGAGCCCCTACCTTTTACGCTCAGACCTGCTGAAACGAACCCGGTCCCGTCTCGGTCCCGGTTTCACCTAAAAGCAGCGCGTTAATGAGAGAGCAGCCATCATCTGGCTCTTCGCGGGTGAAGAGGGGGTGTTATGTGAAAGGAATGGGGCCACAGGCACATGGGTCTTTAAATCCTCTGTGTCAATAGAGTCTCTGGAGCAAAATAATGGCATCACTCTGTGTGGGAGTTAATGTGAGCTGATAGCATGAGGGCCGGGGGTCAGGGGTTCATGGGCTTATGCTAGGTTGACAGAGAGCTGAATGCTTTCGGCCCCCCAACTTTCCTCTCTGCCACTCTAAATCTCCTCTTTTACCTCTGGACCTGAGGAAGGGTTGCGGAGGGTGATGGTGAGGGATGTCAGAGGAGGAGATGGGGGGCGGCGGAGGGGAAACCCGCTTTTTCAAATCGAGACAGACAGGTGACAAATTGAAGTGAAACTTTTGACTGAGCGCAAAAGAAAACCGCACGTCTTTAATCTTCCAGCTCTTTGTTAATTTTGCCATATGGGCTTTGCAGAGGAGAAAGATCATTGGCCAAGATGGACCTAATTATGGCGATCAGTTTGTGGACTTTTGTGTTTAAGTAATCAAAGTTTTTCTTATTTCTAATAATGATGAGAATCTCCTGAATCTCTGCACGCATACATACATTTATCACTAGAAGAAAGGCAGATCCTAATCTGGAACATAATTAATTTTCTACTAATCAAGATATAGTTAATTACATCTGAAGGGAAGGAAACTGCTGATTGAAAACAAACCTCATAGGAAATTACCTGCTTTGAAAATGAATCAGTCGTCCTGCCGCCCGTTTTGTCGCCCCCTTAAGGTCATGATAAGCACTGCAGAGTGAAAGGACTTTTGAGATCCTGAGACTAGATTCATCATTGGATTACACAATATCTCAGTGCTGGAATGTCTGGAATGTGCAGATCTGGATTAGTATTGAAAATAGAAGTTTCAGTATGGAAATATTGTGAATGTTCTGGCTTTATTCCTTGATATTAAAAGTGTTTTTAATATTGACATGTATTTAAACAACAAGTTTTATGTCAGACCTAGTGATAGAGGCAACAAATAAATACACAGAAATTCAAAAATCTAAAGCCTAGATCTACCTGCGGTTTTGCTACCAAACAGAGCATTGAAAAGGCAGATTTTTATTTGTTCACAAATTATGCTGTAAAGAACCTTAGCGTAATATAATAATAATTTACATATTTTTAGGTAAAACAGCTACAAACACTTAATGTTTTTAAGAATATATTCTTGCTAATTAGTTGTGTGGAACTAACAACTTTTAAGATAAAAGCATGTTTTGATTTTTCGTTTTTTCTTTATGATGCTTTTAGTTTAAATATTTTATTGAACTGATGAAAGTTCGTCGTTTGATCTGTGGGCTCTGCTACCTTTAGAGAAGCGTCTCCACTTAAATGAATGAATCAAAGCAGAACTCGACACGCAGAGAAAGTAATGACATTCATTTGGATCGGGTGTGGTGAAGCAGCTCTAAAAGCTGCAGGGCACCGGCCCCTGAGAGCTGAATTTGGGAGCCACTGTTTTAAATGACAAAGAAACAGCGTATGTCACATTTTATATATACACACACACATATACCAACTTTGCTACCGAAGCTTTGGTGGTGAAATCTCTGCTACAGTGACCTGATGACGCTGACATTATCTCTCCCGTCTCTGTTTTCCTGTCAGACACTGGTACCTCCATCGGCTCCTCCACCTCCGGCGGACACCGCTCTCACTGGTGCAGCGTCGCCTACTGGGAGCAGCGGACCCGCGTGGGCCGCCTGTACCCGGCCTACGAGCCCTCACTCAGTATCTTCTACGACCTACCTCAGGGCACGGGCCTCTGCCTCGGCCAGCTCCACGCCAACGCCTACCGCAGCCGCCACGAGGACCCGAGCATCCACGCCGCATCGGACCCTTACCGGCACCACAGCCACGGAAGAGGAGGGAGATCGGGAGGCAACGGCAGCGGCAGCGGCGGCAATGTACAACAGATTCGCAGTAAAATCGGTTTCGGCATCGTGCTGAGTCGCGAGGCCGACGGCGTGTGGGTCTACAACCGCAGCCAGCACCCGGTGTTCGTCCACTCGCCCACTCTGGACCTGCCGAGCGCTCGTGGGCTGAGCGTGAGGAGGGTGATGCCTGGTTTCTCCCTCAAGGTGTTTGACTTTGAGTGTTCTAGCTGGATGACAGAGCACGGCGTGAAGCCAGAGACTCAGGAAGGGCCCTGGGACCCCCACAGCATCCGGATCAGTTTCGCTAAGGGTTGGGGCCCCTGCTACTCCAGACAGTTCATCACCTCCTGCCCCTGCTGGCTGGAGGTGCTGCTCAACACCCACAGATAGCACACCGACACGGCCCGACTCACAGGAAGCAACCAGACTCACTACCCCAATTGTAATCTACCTAGATTTAATATAAATTTATATATTATATAAAATATATTTTACATGTAAATACTTGAGTCATTTTTACGATGCAATTATTTATGTATAGTGTAATGTGTATATTGTCAACATAAAAAGGAACAAGAATATGCACTTTGATTCTATATATGCATTACAGCCTTTCAGTGTCTTTTGTTTTTTCAAACCTAAACTGTAAAAGTGACAAACTTGGTTTATGTTCTCAATATTTTTCAATTCCATTAAAATATTTGCATCACACAAACACACACACATTGTCAATAAAGTATTTGTATTAAATGAATGCCTCTGTGGTGGTTCAAAAGCTATTAACTGAGCTAAAATATCATTATATTATATTATATTATATTATATTATATTATATTATATTATATTATATTATATTATATTATATTGTAAAACAGCTGCTATTTCACTGTTTCATATTATTTCAGTTGACTAATTTAAGATCACAACCAAGTATCTAAAATGTTTTATATTATTACTTAATGGCCTTCTTCTCACATGTCAAAGAGTTATTTTTTTAGTTTGTTCCTCCAAAAGCAAACAATTTCAGACTAACTTGCAGATTTTGTAATGGATCAGATATTTCAATGTGTTTCCTTCACACTTTGTAAATTTGAACTCCTGCTGTTGGATTTGGAGACACATCTGGGTGAAAGTGGTTACCCCCCCCCCACTCACCCTCCAAACACTTTACATTGATTTAATGTGATTAAAGAAGAGAATAAGCAAAGAAAAACACAAAGACCTCCAGAAAGCCTGGAGAAATATTGATCATAAGCACCTTAAAGAAATACAAGGAAAGCTTGACTCTTAAGTAGCAAAGAATTAAGAAATTATTATTTTCTCAAAGGCTAAAAACGAGGGAAAAATGCAGCTTTGCATTTTTGTTCAACTTGAGACTAACACATCATGGCAATATTTTAAGCATTATACATATAAAGAAGAAACATTTGCCCGTCATGATCTCGCTTAACACGCCCGCTGTTAGCATGCCAACCTAAAAACAACCAGACTCCTTTGTAATTTTTTTAAACATAAAGTAAAAAAAAAAAAAAAAAGGTTATCTGGTTCAGTCAGTTCTAACCACCGTGCAGCTTACTGTCACTCCACACACATGCAAAGCAAATGAAGGAATGTAAACTCATTTACTGAGTGGATTATAAAGCAAAGCCACATCATGAAAAGCTTTACAGGGCTGCTAACAAATCCCAAAAAGCTTTTGTTTTAACGAGGACCTTCAGGCACGGCCGTGATGTGTTGCAGATAGGAATTTTACAGTTAAGCTAAAATGTTAAGACAGCAGACATTTGGGCTCTTTAGCACCAGAGGAACGTGCATGTTTTATTCTGCTAGAAAAAAACAAAACACTGTTCTTGTGTTCTATTTAAAATCTTTTTCAAAATCTATAATCAAGCTTTAACTATCATCTTGGCTTTAAAAGCACTGGTGGCGATGGAAAACAGTGAAAGGAAGGCATCTCGGTGCCAGTGGTAAGGAAATAAAGCGCATAACTAAGAGATTACACAACAAACCACAGCATGGCGCTCAGGCGCGCACCCACTGCAGCAGAAAGCTCTCTGCTCATAGCCTGATGGCATCCTGACAACGCAATCATTTATGGAAACTCGCATTGGAGCAGAAAGAATGAGATTAAAAAGGTAATGTAAGCAGGAAAAGGCGCTCAAAGCGAAACTCAGGCCACGAGTCCAAGGAGAAAAGGAGCTGCAAGCCTCCCTGGGTTCAAGCAGTCAGAATTTTTTTATTTTTTATTTTTTTGTTTTGACCCTGGATCTCTGCGGGCTCCCTGCTCCAACCTGTAATTAGCCTCGGCCTAAAAAGCTACGAGAGTTTGATTACAAACTTGCAGCACTCCTGAGGAAAACTAATTAAGCATTTCAGTGTTCAAAAAATCTTTCCAGGGGCCACCATATACTTACATTCAGAGCTTAAAAATAGAGCTGCCAGCGCAAGAGGAACAGAGGCTAATTCAATGAATAAGCATCGACTTTTGATTTAAACTCTTATTTGCATAGCTAGATTTAATCATTTCGAAAGTTTCTGGGGCATTCCCGTACCCCCACTCACTGAAGAAAATTCCAATGTATATTTCAATCCAGTCTCCTCTTTGCTCTTCCAGGAAAAGTGTGGGATTTGTGGTTTGGATACAGTAAAAGGATTCAGAGGAGGGGCCACTGGTGGGAGAGCGGCCGCTGGCAGGACTCGTCTAGAGCTTACCGCGTTTCCATGCCACCCTGTTTTCTTTTCACCTGGGTCCATTTTCCTATCCTAATTGTTTTTTGTTTTTTTTTGCTTTTTTGCTTTATTCAGATTTACGGTCATGGAGGAGAAGAAATGGATCCCAGGCTCCGAGCGGTGGAAAAGGCTCTCTGGCTCTTGTCCTGGGTGCTGCGGTGGCTGCCGACCTCACAGTGACCTGAAGGGAAACTGCTTAATCCTGCCACTGGCTCTTGAACTCCACCCCTTCACTGTATAATCATCCCTACACAGCTCATGGCATTGTAATTATCTTAATGAGCGTACGAGACTTTTTGAATTAATGGAAAACCATTTTGTGTGTGTTTTTTTTTTTTTTTTTTTTTTTTTTGGGGGGTGTCAAAAAAAAGGGGGGATTTTTCTCTGAAACGGCCGT
>NW_015113729.1:82662-88268 GCF_001443285.1 Poecilia latipinna
AATTAAAGGAAAACCATTTTGTGTTTTTTTTTTTTTTTTTTTTTTTTTTTTTTTGGTGTGTGTCACAAATAAGGTGAGTTATTGCTCTGAAACGGCCGTTTTAATCAATAATGATTAGCTTGTGTTTTTCTGGCGCTAATTTTCACCTTCATGTGGAGTGGTTTCTATCCTGTGGGCTGAGGCCACCACAACGGTCTGCAAATTAAAGAGCGTGTGATGCCGGGCTTTCCCCTTATTTTCGGTGTTAAATTATAATTTGTGCATCGAAACGTTTTAAGAGGAGTCACGTTTTCAAGCAATGCTTGTTATTTTCTGTCTAATTTTCCTGTTTTTCCTCCGTGGAAATCACCACGCATCACCGGCCCATCTTGTTTGCAACCTTTTCAGGCGCACAGGCAGGCCGGAGTCAACGGTTGCGGGACGTCTGCAGGTCGTAAGTCCATCCGGGTCATAGCAAAAACACACGAGTCGGCACTGGCGAGTGTAATTGGGAGTCTAGATGCCTTCAGTTCAAAGGAGGTGAGCGGCACAGCGTCACCTTCCTAAAATAATGGTATAGGTTATTTTTGGCCAAAAGATGATCTGGGCAAAAAAAGAAAAAGAAAAAGGAAGACGTGGTCCATTATTTTAGAAAAGTGAGTATATGCTTTTGACTAAAACACTAGATGGATGTCTTGATTACAAGATGGAAATATCGTCGTCCAGGAACAAAAATAGCCTAAATTGCTAGCAGGTGATTTCTGGTATTTTCCTGTCATGTAAAATGTTACTTTATAACATGATAGATCCCAATACAACACAATATGATAGAATATGCTATACACATATAAAATAAGACATACAATGCAACTTGATTCATTACAATCCATCAAAAAACATATCAATGCGATGGTTAGGGTTGTGATGAGGCCTCGTGCCACGAGATCTTAAAATTTCTTGTTCGTCGTGAAACGGTCTGGAAACATTTAGCTGCTATAATCAGTTTGACTTTAAGTGAGCTTTGAGGACACCCCAGCTGCATTTAAATAGTTTCTATGGCAACACCGTGCGCACCCAGTAGAAACTATAAGCGGCAGGAGAGTCACAGACAACACAAATTTAGACATGGCCTGTAACTAACATGAGTACCATCCACAGGCACCTGCCGAACCTCTGCAGTCACACCAGTGAAAGATTAAAAAAGTAAAAGAAGTACAGCAATTATAAGATGTTTTTGCTGTGGGTTACCTGATGTCTAAGTTTCTCTCTGTTGTCCTTCCTACCCAAGCTGGTCTTGGTGTAACACTGGTCATGCAACACATCTCCAATTGCAATGGTTGACCAATAATGCCAGATTGTTGTATAGTAGCTTGGACATTTCCATCACGAACTCATGGAAATACAGTTAGGGAAGGATGGAACAAAAGCGACTCGTTTCAAGAGTCTTCAGATGAAAACCTCTCCTCTCCAAAACAGAATGTATCAGCACATCTGAGGTTTACCGCATTACACCTGAATGAGCCAGGAGACAGCAGGAACAATGTCATTTGAACAGAAAGCCTAAAGATGCTTGGTCATACGCACAATGCAAGGGTTGATGAAAAACAAACATGGCATTTCAGCACAAACATCTCCCAGCATGGAGGTGGAGGTGTGATGATCAGAGTCATGAAGGTGTTATCTCCTCTGCATGCTAAAGTTTTGTTATGAGGTCATCAGTTCAACACCTAAAGCTTCAGCTAAAGTTTGGTGAATAAGGAAATGTTCAGCTGCACCAAAAGTCTTATCACAAGGATTTACTTTTTTCAAACAAAGCTTTTCCATTTGGTTTCATCTTTGTTTGATCAATGATCACGCGGAGTCTGTTGTGTGTTATTGTACACAAGCTGGAAGAGGGTGTAATTTCTTTTTGCTATGAGGCAGTTCTTGCATAAAGGGCGTCCTGGGTGAGTCTGGGTGAGACTTTCCTTCTGCAAGAAGCCTAATCTGCAAAACACCTAACTGAATAGAAACACAAAGACATAAAACTTTTATTGATCTAATATTAATTGATTTAGAGAGGCTAACAATTTTCAAACTTGTCTGGATCTAAAATAATGTTTTTTTAATCTTAAACTGGGTTTTTCAGTAATATGAATTTGAGCAGTTGAATTTGAGTTTAGATTTTGAATTACAGATTGACAAATCCAGTCCAGACTCCTTAAAAACAGAATAAATGATGTTTAATAGGCTGCACCACCAGGCATAAGTGGTACACAGCAACATTTTCTTACAGTACTGATTGAACATGAAAAGAAACAATATAGCCAAGTCATTAAGTGAGCAATTTAAGATAACTTTGTATTTATTACAATTTCTTTCACTCTTTTGTTGCCCCTAGACTGTGGCGCCCTGAGCAGCAACTGGGTATTGAGAACCTCTGCTGCTTTAAACCTCCTCATTAAATGTCTACGGAAGCCAATTAGTGCCAAACCACAAGCCAGTACTGATAATGCAGCACAAATGTCAGAAATAAACACTCCTCACTGTTGTTGTTCTTCCTCCTCCTCATCCTCATCTTCGTCTTGACAGTGTTTTGTCACTTTGCTTCTCAGAGCAGACAGGGATCAATACCTCAGCTGTTAGTGAGATCTCTAGTGTGTGAAACCACAGCCAGCTCGAGCATCTACTCACTGCTCTGTGGCTGATTTCACGTCAGTATTTATTATTGTCATCTTCACAACCAGGCGGCCATGATAGACACGTCCTGAAGAGTTTCTCACAGCTTTTAAACCAGGAGATTAACAGCTGTCCATCAAGCAAACACTCATCTATATATGTTTATATGTAGCTAGGCGACATTTCAGTCACCACCCAGTACCTCGGAGCACAATGTTATCTTTTTACCTGTGTTTCCAAGTCAAAACATAAACACTAATAATTAATGTAATCAATGTTATTTGTCTATAAATTTTATAGAAATTGTGATATACGGTGGACAGGCCTCAACCTTGTAATAACATGAAAAGGGGCATCTGTCTTTATCGTCAACACTCCATTCCTTATTTTAAGCTTAATAGGTTTGTTTTATAAAACGTCACTCTTATCCATGTAACGCTACGACAGTTGTCAGCTTACAAGAAGCATCTCTGTTGACTGGGAACCTGAGCAGATAGCCTGACTAACTAACTTGCTAATATCTGCTGGGTATGTTTTGACAAGTTGAACAAAACATCTATGCAATATCTTGAGCAATAACCTCTTGAAAACGATTAAATTAAGCTGGAATTTATTCTGAATTCTGTGTCATAATCAAAATAATGTGGTAGATATAATTTCATATTCAGTCCTATGTTTAGTTTTTTTATTGTAAATAAAAGGGATTTTACATTTGTGTTTTTAATTTTTCACACGTTACTGAAGGCGAGGCCAGAATCCGTCTATCTCTATCTAGCTCCATCCTACCATCACTACTGAACAAGACACAAAGTCACCAAAACTCCCCTGCGGGAGCTAAAGACTCTTGTATTAGAGTCATCACCTTCTGGAAAAAAAACACCCAACTAACATGCAGTAAAGTCCTCAGAAGATGAAATCTCCCAGTCATTTTCCCTGCTTCCCAAAACATCCTCTTCATGAGGCTTTGTTTACAACAACAGAGTTTCTTCAGTCAGAGGCTTGTTCAAAAACCGCCGTAACACAGACTGCTTCAGGGATACCATCCCTGCCCACAGCCATCAACGTTCACAACAACCCTTTGAAGAAAATTGGATGAGTTACAACCACATTTAATTTCCCCTTGAGGGATTAACAAAGGGGTTTTTTGAATTTGAATGGAACTGAGTCCGGTTTTGTAAAGTACGCTTCTGATTTTTGTAGGTCCTATTCTGTTGTTGTGAAAGAGCTAAGTGGATCCTGGAGTTTGTAATTTTACCTGATGAGTGATAAATGGAGATGTTTGTGTGTTTTTCTATCTTAAAAAAAAAAAAGTCATGTTTCACTCACTTCATCATTTGTAAGCCGACCCTGATGTTTATCCGGGGGGTGAGGGGAGTTGTTTGTGATATATCTAACATTTAATGCATGAAATTAGGGCTAACTAATTACAAACCCGCGTAAACATCGCTTGTTTGCAACTCGCGAAACTAAGTAGCAATTTTAGCAGGGTTGTCGCCTCCTGCGACCTCATTAATTCATGGAAACGTGCAATATCATGACAAAACGCCGTCGTTATGGCTTCCAAGGAGCCGGCTTGGGTTTCGCTGGAGACCATTTTCTGTCTGCATTAAGCTGTTAGGAGGAAACTCAGCACTGTACACATCTCAGGCTCGCCCTTTCAGCAAATGACTGAGGTGCTGTTTATTTTCCAGCCTGTCTTTGTTTTGTTACTTTAAGCACCATGTCTGTCAGCCGTAGTGTAATTATATGGAGACAGAGGCGCAGGAGGGGAGGGGGACGGAGACAGCCTTCCTTTTCAGTGGCTGTGAGCCACAACCAGCACAGCCTGAAGCTGCTTGCCTTTTTGAAAAGCAGCCAAGAGACTCTTCAGCTCCCATTAAACCCTTTAGATCACCCAAAGAGTTTTCTTTTCTTCTAATTCACCTCGCAGTTTTCATAAGAACCGATCTGAACTGAGAGGAAGAGGATAAAGTGCGCATGGCAAACACAAGAGCTATAGCCGGCGTGTGATTTATGAGAGAAATCAGGCTCTCGCGCGAAGCTTGGCTTCAATAATTACCTGTCAGGTCTTAAATTGTCCATCACTGAACTTTTTAATAACTTGTGAAACATTTACAAACATTTCTGGCAATTATGCAGATCTGCCTTAAGGCACGTTAGTCCAGTCCGGCTCCAACACACTGCGAGTCTCTGAAAAAATAAAAAATAAAAAATATATATATATATATATATATATATATGAGAGATGGTATCTACTGCACATCAAGCAGTTGTTGTTAATTACTGCCCCTAGAAAAGAGAGCTGTGAGCCGCGTTGCTGCCGCGTCTGAAGCTGAGGACCTTTGAGTACTGAATCACTGTAAATAAATGGTTTTGTTGAAATAGAAAATGTCATTTTTGTTAGATGAGAGATTATGAAATTGTTTGCTGCATAAAATACAATTTCAAAGCAGGTTTACAAGGATCTGGACTGACAGAATGTGCATGTGTAAATGTGCTCGATTAACTCATCACCAACAAGTGTGACTTCCTCTATAAAAGCAGGAGCTTAGGCATTTTGCTGACGTGGAGCATAATTTATGAGTTTGTTCAATTGTAAAAACTGGTCCGTGGAAAGCTTCAGATACCGCACTCATAACTTTCACATCATTTTATAACCACAAAGTTCAAAATGCCAGTCTGTGTTGGCATTTTGCAACGTCAGACCAAAAATTGATACAAGATGAGACAGATGCACATTTTTACTGGATTCAGGTCTCGACTTTGAGAGGCTAATTCTAATCCAGCAGTATGTTTTGGGTCAATGTCCTGCTGCTTTCTTGTAAAGTTAAAATGAGCCTCTTGGTTGCTTTTCTGATAATGAAATAACATTTTGTACAGCTTTGATCTATTCACCCATCACTTGTCTGAAAAAGGCAGCTATTTTCACTTAATTTCATGTAGGGGGATCAGAGTAAAATGTGTAAAAA
>NW_015113729.1:90407-157701 GCF_001443285.1 Poecilia latipinna
GTGTTAGAATATGTTCTCATCTTAACTTGTCTTTGAGTTATTCTGTGTTATGCGTTCATGTTTTCTAATTTACTTTGAAAGGTAAAGCTACAAGTTCTATATCCTGTCACTTTGTTCATGTGCATGTTGTACTGCTGTTGTCCACCAGGGGGCAATGAGAGTGAGTTCTTGTGTAAAGGCAGCACTGTTCTAACAAGTGATATAGAGATGAAGTTAACCGAAGGCTGAACGTTAGCAATAAAGTGAACACAGCTATCTAACGAAAAGAAGTGTGATTCATTTTAAAGATGAGTACTGAACAAGAAAACACAACAGGTTATGGGCCCAGGCATCGCACAGGAGGACGATGGGACAGACTAGTTTTCAACGGAGACGAAAACAACTACGAACTTTGGGAGGTAAAGTTCCTCGCTTACTTGAGAACGCTTGGCTTAAAAGACACCATCCTATCTACCGCGGATCCAGACGAAGAGAAAAACGCGGAATGTTACGCGGAACTAATCCAGGTCCTCGATGATAAGAGCCTGTCGTTGGTGATGAGAGATGCCGCCGACGATGGGAAGAAAGCTCTGCAGATATTACGCGGCCATTACGCCAGCCAGGGTAAGCCCAGGATCATCGCCCTTTACACAGAGCTCACATCCCTGTTAAAAGAACCCGGCGAAACAGTGACAGACTATGTTTTACGTGCTGAAAAAGCAATAACGTCCCTGAGAAATGCAAAAGAGGTTATTAGTGATGGATTAATAATAGCAATGATTCTGAAGGGACTCCCAGAATCATACAAGCCTTTTGCTATTCACACAACACAGAGCAGTGAAGACTTGACGTTCACTCAGTTTAAGAGCAGACTTCGAAGCTATGAAGAAACAGAAAAGTTTGAAAGCAAACCGAAGTCAGATAATGTAATGAAAGTGGACATGACAACTGTAAACTGCTACAACTGTGGACAGCGCGGGCACATGGCGAAAGACTGCCGCCAAAAGACCGCGCCAAAATGGTGCAGTTACCACAGAAGTACAACTCATAGTGACGAGACATGCAGAAGAAAATCAAAACGGAAAGATGATGCCAAGCAGACTTCAGACATGCAGGACAACCATGTGGAGGACCAAACCATGGTGTTCAAAGTCAGCCGGAATCTTCTACCTGACAACATCAAGCTTAATGGAATAATGGTGGACTGTGGAGCCACATCACACATCATCACTGATGAGGAGCTGTTCACAAGAACTGACAAGACTTTTGACCCAAGTAGACACTACATGGAACTGGCAGATGGAAAGAAGATGAACAATGTTGCACTGAAGCGTGGTGATGCACAGATTGAACTGTTGAATTCAAAGGGGAGGTATGTTAAAGTTACTCTGAAAAATGCTTTACTCATCCCATCCTACCCACAGAGCATATTTTCTGTGATATCAGCTACCGCCAATGGAGCCAGTGTAACATTTACAGATGGGCAGAATGAACTGGTGAGCAAAGATGGTACTGTGTTCCCTATTGAGACACATGAAAAACTGTATTACCTGAGAATGAAAAGCAATAATGAAGGATGCATTGAGGAAAACTTAAATGACATGATGAACAGAGATAAAGTGAAGCTAGCTTGTGATCTGAAAACATGGCATGAAATATTGGGACATTGCAACATGGCTGATGTTCTGAAATTACAAAATGTGGTAGAAGGAATGAAAGTCACTGACAACAGTAAAATGGAGTGTAACATCTGTACAGAAGGGAAATTTATCAACAGCAAAAACAAAGAGTCAGATGTTAAAACGAGCAAGCCACTAGAGTTAGTTCATACTGACCTATCAGGACCTATTGACCCTATAGGCTTAGAAGGACACAGGTATGCTATTTCCTTTACTGATGACTTCTCAGGATCTATTGCAGTCTACTTTCTGAAAAACAAAAGTGATGTGACTAAAGCAACAAAACAGTTTCTGGCAGACTGTGCACCCTATGGTAATGTTAAGTGTTTTAGGTCAGACAATGGTACCGAGTACACATGTAATGATTTTCAAACACTACTCAGAGATAAAGGCATTAGACATGAAACGACGTCACCGTACTCCCCACACCAAAACGGAAAAGCAGAGAGACAGTGGAGAACGCTCTTTGAAATGGGAAGGTGTATGTTATCAGAAAAGGGCTTACCTAAAGAACTGTGGCCATATGCTATTCAGTGTGCTGCCCATATTCGCAACAGATGTTATAATAACAGAACCAAAAACACCCCATATTTCTTGATGACAGGTAGAAAGCCTGATCTTTCAAACATGTGGGTATTTGGATCAGAGTGTTACTCGTACAACAACCACCACAAGAAATTAGACTCAAGAGGGGAAAAAGGACTGCTTTTAGGGTACAGCAAGAACAGCCCAGCTTATTTGGTGTACCACCCACAGATAAGAAAAGTTTCCAGACATAGGCTGGTAAAGTTCATCAAAGAAAATGGTGTTGACCAACAGACACAGACAGATGTTTGGGATCTAAGGACCCAGGATTATAGATACCCGATGCAGACAGACAGACATGATATAACACCCTTAACCCAGGATGTTACCCAAAATGTAACCCCAAGTGATAAAGACGAAGTTACTCTTCAGGAAACTCAAAATGCAGAGTTTTCAGATTATATCACTGGGAGTGAAATTGATGATGATCAAACAAAGCAAAGCGATCGTTACCCAAAAAGAGAGAAAAGACCCCCAAAATACCTTGAAGATTACCAACTAGATTCTAAAACTAAAGATGCAACACAGATAACTGTTGATCACTGTTACAGGGCTGTGATTGGTATCCCTCAAACATTCAGTGAGGCTCAGAAGTCACCACAGGCAGACAAATGGAGACAGGCAATGAGGGACGAAATTGACTCGCTTAAGGAAAACGAAACATTTGAACTGAGCGTTCTACCAGAAGGTAGGAACACAGTTGGAGGGAAGTGGGTGTATACACTTAAAGAAAATGAAGGAAAAGAGATTTTCAAAGCTAGGTATGTAGCAAAAGGCTACAGCCAAACAGAAGGTATAGACTACCATGAAACTTTTGCTCCAACAGCTAACATAACATCAGTGCGAGCATTAATGCAGATAGCAGTTCAGAACAACCTTAAAGTACATCAGATGGATGTCAAAACAGCTTATTTGCACGCCCCAATTGAAGAAGAAATTTACTTGAAACAGCCTGAGGGTTTTGAACAACAGACAGAAACAGGACAAAAATGTGTGTACAAATTAAAGAAATCTCTGTATGGATTAAAACAATCAGGGAGAAATTGGTACAAACTTCTGAACGATCATCTTGAACAAAACAACTTTGAAAGGAACCCAGTTGATCATTGTGTGTACAGAAAACAAACAGAAAATGACACGGTTATCGTACTCATCTGGGTGGATGACTTGATCATTGCTGCTAGCAGCATTGAGGTTTTGGACAGTTTCAAAGAAACAATGAAATCAAAGTTTAACATGAAGGACTTAGGAAAAATATCACATTTTTTAGGCATACATTTTGAACAAAAAGATGATGAAATAAAAATGAGCCAAAAGAAGTACATCCTGAAAATGTTGGAAAAATATGGAATGTTGGACTGCAAACCAAGATCGACCCCATGCGAACTAAGACTTGATCACAAAGAAAATCGTGAGCGCGATGAAACAAAAGTAATGAATCCTACAAACTATCGCGAGATAGTAGGTAGTCTGATTTATGCCATGACCTGCACCAGACCAGACATCAGTTGGATAGTGAGCAAACTTTCCCAGACATTAGCTAAACCTACAACAGAGGATTTAGTGAATGCTAAACATGTTTTGAGGTATCTAAAAGGTACTTGTGACTATGAACTAAGTTTCAAGAGAAACAATGATGACTTGAACCTTATAGCGTACAGTGACTCTGACTGGGCATCCTCAGTAGAGGACAGACGCAGCACCACAGGTTATTGTTTCAGTTTAACGCCACAAGGTCCAGCCATTTCCTGGAAATCCAAGAAACAACCAACTGTGGCTCTTTCCACATGTGAGGCTGAGTACATTGGGTTAACGGCTACTACACAAGAAAGTCTACATTTAAGTCAACTCTTAAATGGTATTGATAACAAGAAGTACAGCTGTACAATGCTTCATGGTGATAACCAAGGGGCCATTGCATTGTGTAAGAACCCAGTGAACAGACAGAGATCCAAACACATTGATGTGAGGTATCATTTTATACGTGATGCACTGAGAGAGGGAAAAATCAATGTGGTGTACTGTCCATCTGAAAATATGTTTGCTGACATCTTAACCAAGCCTGCAACAAAAGCAAAATTTCTGAAATTTAAAGGATGGTTTTTTGGACATTAAATATTTGAATGTAAAGAAGATGAGAACAAGGGAGGGTGTTAGAATATGTTCTCATCTTAACTTGTCTTTGAGTTATTCTGTGTTATGCGTTCATGTTTTCTAATTTACTTTGAAAGGTAAAGCTACAAGTTCTATATCCTGTCACTTTGTTCATGTGCATGTTGTACTGCTGTTGTCCACCAGGGGGCAATGAGAGTGAGTTCTTGTGTAAAGGCAGCACTGTTCTAACAAGAGATATAGAGATGAAGTTAACCGAAGGCTGAACGTTAGCAATAAAGTGAACACAGCTATCTAACGAAAAGAAGTGTGATTCATTTTAAAGATGAGTACTGAACAAGAAAACACAACAGAGACGGTTTTCCAACCAATATGTGTTCTGACGATTTAGTTCATTCTAGTTTAGTTTACAACAACAAAAATTTTTAATAATAATTTTTTTAATAACAGGAGAAGGATAAGTTTCTCCAGCAGACCCAGTCTCACAATTCATTGCAGATGAGCTAAAGGTGACTACTGAAATAATCCATAGACTTGCTGAATAAACTGTACATGTTTTGTTATGATGGAAACTGTGTTATTAAAATGGAATTTTTATTTTATTTTATTTTATTTCATTTTATTGTGCAGTAAGTTCCAGATAGTTCTGGAGGGGGATAGACCATTGTTTGTTGTCCATACATATTCACTGATGCACGTCTACCCTCAGTGTTACGGTAGTGTTTTACCAACGTGATGCATTCACGTACACAGGAAAGTGGTTCCATGTAGAGATGCATTTTCCCATCATTACGTCCTTCAAATAACACTTCGTAAATAACATAAAGTCATAAAGAATTTCTTCTAAATGGACAAAGCTTTTTAAAGCTCTTTCCGTGTGATTCTGACCATTGGGCGTGATTTTGTGCATTAAAACTGTCAATTTTACTTTCCAGTAATTACAAAAGATATATTTTAAATGATCAGTAACGCTTTCTTGGACACTGTCTAAGAAAGCATATTATTGCTTATGTATATTAAAGAGTGTTATTTATGAAATAGGCTACAGAATAGGACTGTGATAAAATGCGATATTGAAATAGGTGATGAAATCATTCCACGGAATTGTCCTTCAACTTAATTTCCTAGTGTACAAGGCATACTTGAATGCACCATGAGGTTGTTTCCGTGGCCATAAAACCTCGTTTGTGCGCGGAATGGCGTAACAGGGAAGAACCTGACGAAGCTGCTGGTGGACTGGACTCGATACACCTGATGATTTGAGGTTCGTATGTTGCAGCTTAACTCAAACTCATTTTTTGTCAGTTGAAGTAAGACTTATCACGGTAACAATGCAAATTATTTACATCCTATGCTGAAAACCGAAAAGTAATAATTGCGTTCCTAAATTTAGAGAAAGCTTTTCTGCACTCAAGACTTCAAATCACTTACATACTGTCGTTTATTAACATTTAGCTGGACTTCTTGAATTATGATCAGTAACTACAAGGACGTTAAATGTACAGATAATGTGTTGGAAGTATACTTTGCTCACATGTTCAATAATTTGTATCATATCTTTTTTTTCTCTGTAAACTGAGATGAGCTTTTTGTATTTCAGATGAAGCTGATCTACTACTTCGGGGCTTTGGTCCTGCTCATCCTCGTCCCCAGCTGCTGCAAAGGAGGACACATATTGGTTCTTCCTATCGAGGGCAGCCACTGGATAAACATGGATATTTTAATACAAGCTCTGCACTCCAGAGGACACAGCCTGACTGTTATGCGGCCCAGCAACAGCTGGTACATTAAAGATAACTCTTCCTATTACAGCACATTCACAGTTCCAGTGAAGAGGAGCTTCTATCAGAAGTTCATCACCAAAATCATATTTGACATCATTCAGTTTGAGCGTGGGGCTTTACCTTTGACCAGCTTCCTTTATGCTTCGCTTGGGATGTTCAGCACTACCCTGGAAATTCATAGGGCTGTGAGTGAATATGTCTCAGCCATGTTGGATGATGCAGAGTTAATTAGAACCCTGAACAACACCAAGTTTGATCTGGTTCTCACTGACCCCTGCTGGGGCAGTGGAGCACTTTTAGCCAAATATTTAAGCATTCCTCTAGTTTTTAATGTTCGCTGGATAATATCTGAAGAAGGTCAATTTGGCATCGCTCCTTCACCATTATCATATATTCCTATCACAGGATCTGGCTACACTGATAAAATGACCTTTTTTCAAAGGGTTAAAAACAACATTTTATACTATATCATCCGAATGAATGATATGTTGATCACTAAGCAAGTTTACCAGCCACTGTGTGAGCAATATCTTGGATCTGATTGTGACTTTGACCATTTAAAGATAGATGCAGACATCTGGCTTATGAGAACTGACTTTGTGTTTGATTACCCACGTCCCACAATGCCTAATGTTGTGTACATGGGAGGGTTCCATTGTAAACCTGCAGAACCACTTCCTGACTATATGGAGGAGTTTATACGGAGTTCTGCCGAACACGGAGTCATTATCATGTCTTTAGGAACATTTGTGCCTGAACTTCCAGATGATTTAGCAAATGAGATTGCTGCAGCTTTTGCAAAATTGCCACAAAAAGTCATCTGGAGCTATAGAGGACCCAAACCGTCCACTTTGGGTAACAACACTTTACTGGTTGACTGGATGCCACAAAAAGACCTTTTAGGACATCCTAAGATAAAGCTATTTGTGGCTCATGGAGGAACTAATGGAATCCAAGAAGCCATTTATCATGGAGTTCCGATAGTGGGTTTACCCTTGTTTTTTGATCAGTATGATAATCTGCTGCGCTTGCAAGTGAAAGGTGGAGCTAAAATTCTTACATTGAGTACAGTGGACAAAGACGACAACTTCTTGAAAGCCGTACAAGAAGTCTTGAATGAACCGTCCTACAAGCAGAACATGCAGAGACTCTCCAGGCTGCACAGAGATCAGCCAATGAAGCCAATTGATACGGCCCTCTTTTGGATGGAATATGTCATGAGGCACAAAGGTGCTGGTCACCTGAAAGCTCAGTCCTACCGAATGCCCTGGTATGTTTACCACTCTGTAGATGTAGTCCTCTTCCTGACAGGTGCAGTGGTGCTCATGGTTTTAGCTACAGTCATGTTTATCAGGTGTTTATGGAAATATGTGTGTGGATGTAAAGTAAAACTTGAGTAATGATTAGACAGATTCATCAAGTCAGCACTATCTAAACATTTTCACAAGCTGGAGACAAGATTGAAAGCAGCAATATGGACTTGATGGACTCTTTGAATGCTTGTATTGAAACATATTTGGACTCTAACAATACTACAAATGGGTTTTGTTCAATATTATATTGGTGGCTAAGGGGATGTAATTTTTATTTTTTTATTGTAGTCCATAATATCTGACAATGTTTAATCCACATATGTGTTTACTTTATGGTATTAAATATGAATACATGTTATTTTCTTAATTATTTTCCAATTTGTACTGAAATAAATTGGAGTTTAGTTGCAAACTATTGTTTAGAACAGTAACTGTTTACCACGAAATAAAATATTGTGTCATAAATATGCTGCACTGGATGCAACCAATATTGACGTATTTTTATGCTGAATTTTTTATATATATATATATGTTTTTGAAATTTACAGACTAGCTGAATCAAGGCGTGTCGTGCTTCAAAGATGTATCAGTTTCTAATTTCTACATTTCTTTACTCAGGCACTAGGTGTCGCCATGGAGACAATATTTTCTCTCAGCCAGAGCAAATCGCAGTTTGGTGACTTCCTGTAAAGTTTCCACTTACTTGCTTTTCTTTTATTGCTTTTGCACGGTTTTCATGTCGTCATTGTTGTATGGAACAGCATTTTAAAACCACATTTCATCCCTATGCTCGACGATACGAGTCAGTTAATTTTCACATCACCTCATTTGAGTTAGTCAATCTGCTACGACTGTTCTCAGTTTATTACTCTGGAGAACCGTTGGTAGGCATGATTGGACTAAAGGCTGTGTGTACCTTACGCCTGTCATTTATGGAGATTGTCCTGTGGCACTCTGAAACAGCTTCCACTGTCTGGAGTGAGAAGACAAACTGTAAGTAGCCATATCCATCTGAACATCTATTTAATCTCCCGCCTGGTTGTCATATCTGCTAAGTTTTGGACTTGAGAATACGGGAAATGTTTGCTGTTGCCGTCGGTGCGGGGGTGGGTGTGAAGAAAACTACTGTAACAGGAAACAGCAGGAAGAGGAAGACAGAGGAGTAAAATGTGTAAGTTTCCCGGCCAAAGCGGGACACTTGACAGGTACTCTGGAAAACGTTACTGAACATTTTTGCAAAGCTTTACAGGGAGCAATGCATGTTATAATTGATCCCGGAAGTGGTAAATCCAGTTCTGTCAAGACTTGTTTCCACATGTAATCTGTCCCACTACTTCAGATTAGGAGCAGCCCTCAAATTCCGTAATATTCATATAAGAAAAGGCTTACACTTCCTCCTACCTTTGACTAGCCAGCAAATAGACATGTTTAATCTTTGAGGGTGGTAATGGTGGTCTTGCTTTTTTAGATAATTATGCTTGTTTATTTGCTTAATCAATAGAACATTTATAACAAGAAAACAGCTTAATCTGACATACCATTATGTCCAGCAATCTTTGAAAAACAGTTGGATTACTTTTTAAAGAGACATCGTAAAAACTAAGAAATCTCTTCCCAGTGAAAATTATAAGTTTATGGATGCTAACATTATCTAAAACAATTTTTTCACCCTTTTTGAGTTATGTAGATAACTGTTTTACGTGCGGAAAATAAAAAAAATATATATAGATTTCTGCTTTTATTTTTAATTAATTATTTAATTAATATTTCAGTCCTCCATACTTATGTAGACATTAAAATGCAACCAAACTACAATATGTCAAAGTGCATTTGCTGGGAAAATACACCTGAACGGTGAAACTGGAAAAGTTTAGTGATGAGCTCTAAATTCCCTTATGTTTAAAACTGTCATGGGCTGTGGTTGGTGGTGAGAATGAACACAGGAGACCCAGATGAAGATGATGATTACTTTAATGATGAATGTTGCTCAAAAACAGTCCAGTCAGGCAGCACGGCAGGAACAATAGCACACAGCTAATACCGGTAGCAACCGACAACAAGGTGACTGAATACAGGAGCTAAGGCTAACCAGGACTTTAAACAGTGCGACTGGAGAGCTTGACAGTAGATGTAAGACGTACGACGAAGATCTGACACAGACAGAGACAACAGGTGGACTTAAATACACTGGGAGGGTGATCAAGGAAAGAGACACAGCTGGGATCAATCAACAGGGGAAGACACAGAGACAACAGAGACTCGCAGGACAGAAACTAAACACAGAAAAACCTTAAATACACAGAAACATGGATCATGACAAAAACTCAAGAGTTCTGTATCACTGATTGCATGAAAACCATCACTACTAGGTAAAAGAACATATGACAGTGAAAAATAGTCTAGTAGCATTTGCAGCTCATACATTTTAACTAATACATTTTCGCATTAGTTTTATTCAAGTCAAAAGATGATTAGAATTAACAAATTATATTAATTTTTGTTTTATATTATTGAAATGAATTCATGAAAAACATTTTTTTCTCCATTTCAGATGAAGGCAGTCTGTTGCTGCAGTGTGTTGCTCCTGCTCGTTCTCATTCCCACCTGCTGTCATGGTGGCAACATCTTGGTCTTTCCTACTGAAGGAAGCCACTGGATAAACATGGAAATTATTCTTAAAGCTCTACACTCCAGGGGACACAATGTTACTATTGCACGACCCAGCAAAACCTGGTACATCAAGGATAATCCCTTATATTACAAGACTTTCATAGTTCCAGTAGAAAACAGCTTAATAGATGCAGATTTTATGAAAAAAATGTTTTCTGAATTTCTAAAACTTGAACGGGGGACTTTACCTATCACCAGTTTTCTCCGAATGACGCTAGGCCTGCTCGACAAAATTGTTGATGTTCACAATTCTGTGAGCTCATTTGTCCCAGCTCTGCTGGATAATGTGGAGTTGATGAGGAAATTAAATGAAACCAAGTTCGATCTGGTTCTTACTGATCCATGCTGGGGTAATGGAGCAATTTTGGCCAAATACATGAATCTCCCTTTAGTTTACAATGTTCGCTGGTTAATGCCTGAAGAAGCTCATTTTGCCATCGCTCCCTCACCATTATCCTACATCCCTATGACAGGATCTGGCCTCACTGATAAAATGACTTTTTTTCAGAGAGTTAAAAACATCATTTTGTATCTATTGACTTCCATTCAAAGCAAGTTTGCGTCTAAGTTTGTATACCAGCCACTTTGTGAAAAGTACCTTGGACCTGATTGCAACTTTGAGCAGATACAGAATGATGCAGACATTTGGCTCATGAGAACTGATTTTGTGTTTGATTACCCACGTCCCACAATGCCTAATGTCGTGTACATGGGAGGGTTCCATTGTAAACCTGCAGAACCACTTCCTGATCACATGGAGGAGTTTGTGCAGAGTTCTGGAGAGCATGGAGTTGTTATCATGTCCCTCTCAACATTTGTTAATGAACTTCCAGAGGACCTTGCAGATAGCATTGCTGCAGCTTTTGCGAAATTGCCACAAAAAGTCATCTGGAGCTACAGAGGCCCCAAACCATCTACTCTGGGTAACAACACTTTACTGGCTGAGTGGATGCCACAAAAAGACCTTCTAGGACATCCTAAGATAAAGCTATTTGTGGCTCATGGAGGAACAAATGGAGTCCAGGAGGCCTTGTGTCATGGAGTCCCAGTAGTGGGTTTTCCTCTGGTTTTTGACCAGTATGACAATCTGCTGCGCTTACAAGAGAAAGGTGGAGCTAAAATTCTTACATTCAGGGCAGTGGACAAAGATGATGGCTTTCTGAAAGCTATGCAAGAAGTTCTGAACGAACCGTCCTACAGGCAGAACATGCAGAGACTCTCCAGGTTGCACAGAGATCAGCCAATGAAGCCAATCGATACAGCCATCTTCTGGATAGAATACGTCATGAGGCACAAAGGAGCTGGTCACCTGAAAGCTCAGTCCTACCGAATGCCCTGGTATGTTTACCACTCTGTAGATGTAGTCCTCTTCCTGACAGGAGCAGTGATGCTCACGGTTCTAGCTACAGTCGTGTTTGTCAGGTGTTTATGGAAATTTGTGTGTAGACGTAAAGTAAAACGTGAGTAATATTTATATCCTTTATGTGTAAAGATATTGCCTGTAAATAAAAGCATGTTTATTGAGCAAAGCAATTGTTTTCTTAATTTAGAGGAATATTTTGAACTTTGTTATTCAAAGCAGGGTACTGTTTTAAAAGATTTTTAACAAATAAATAGATGTTTGTATTTTAATTGACATGGTAAATTAATAAATAATTTAAAATATGTTTAATCTGTCCCACTCTTGTGTTTGATAGCAGAATATTATATATTGCAGCAGAACAGGATTAGAGACATTATTCTTGGTTATCAAGTTGCACGTGGGAATGACATACCAAACTTGACAATGTCCCATTTACAAACTGTCTGATTAAATGATTTCATTCAGTAACTTTGCTAACTCAGCTGTTTCATAAATTAGAATATTCTAATAAGGTTCTATATTGTCTTTGAATAATAATTGTTAAGCAGGTTGTAGCCATACTTTCTATTTTAAATGTTATTTTGTCATTGTCATTGAAAATAATCACCATGAACAAAGATAAAGGCATTACAACATCAGTCTGTCATTTTTCTAATGTGTTTCACTTTTAAATTTAGTTACTACAATAAATTACTTTTCTTTACAGTTGTTTTTTTAATTATTATTTTACATTAAATTTTTGAAATAAAGTTAGAAACTGAGCACCATGTCTTTGATATAAATGGAACAATGTCTGAGGGTCTTTAATGTTAGTGATAATGTTGCACCCATTTTATCGCACTGTAGTTGACAGTGGACTCACTTTTACTCCTTTGTGCTTGGGTTGCCTTGTTCTGTATATAAATACCAAACAACTGGAAAAGCAGGTAATAATGCCATTTTGAAATGGTGATAAGAGACACATTGATAAAACTGTACCTATTTTTGTCCTGTCAATGAGTAAGCTTATTATGTTTGTTCCTTGCACACGTTATCATAATTTAGTAGCCTTCACTGGGGTAAAGAGCATGAGCTCTTAACCTCTGCATTTTATGAAGATAGACTCTTTGTGCTTGTAGCTGTAGACTGTAAACTGTTTGTGGATCACGGAGGAAAACTGGGAGTATAAAAGGTCCTGTGGCATGAAGTCTGAATAGTGAACTTACCCTTGTTTTTAAATCAGTTTGTCAATCGGGAGAAGGACCTAAAAGTCTTACACTTTTCAGACATTGATGACAACGTCCAAAAAGCTATGCAAGTCTTGAACAAACACTCCTGCCAGGTGAACATGCAGATTCTCCACTGGATTCAACCCACATTTACCTATTTAGAGTGATTTTTTTTAATGCTGAATTATTTCTTGATATGTACATTTAAAAAAAAATGCACAGTTTGTCTGAATCAAAGTTTGTGTTATTTAGTCACTCACTGTGCCAAACACGGTCTCTAATTGCTGCATTCCTTTTCTCAGACACTAGGTGTCGCTATATTTTCTCTCAACAGGAGACTGACACTTCCCGTGACTTCCTCTAAAGTTTCGACTTACTTACTTTCCTTTCATTGCTTTTGCACACTTCATGTCATCATTCTTGCATTGAACAACGATTTTAAACAAAATTTCTCCCCAAAACTCAACGATTGGCCTCAGTTTCACATTCCTGAAAATCACCGCATAATTTTTCTTGGTCTGTTTTTACTGTTCTCACACCTAGGTTATTACTTTATAGAACCATTTGATAGGCGTGACTGGACTAAAGGTGTGTTCCGTATGGGGATTGTCCTGCAGCACTCTGAAACAGCTTTCATGTAGGTCTGGACTAAGAAGACTAACGGTAAGTAGCTCTCTTGATATCTCGCTAGCTAGCTATTAAAATCTCCTCAGTTATTTTACTCAGGAAATTGTTACTTGACATTTTTGCACATGTAAAGTTACACTTGTACATCAGGAGCTAAGTATGTTACAGTTGATCCCTGCAATGTTAAATACAGGTCTGTCAAGGCGTGTTTTCACTTTTTTTTTGCTTGCTGTAGATATCCTAAATAATCTGTTCCACTATACTTCAGATTAGGTGCAGCCCTCAAATCCCATAATATCCAATGGGAAAGTTATCCAAAGCCACATTCAGTTGTAGATTATATAGAAAACGAACTTTAGATAATTTAGTTTAGTAGAGCCGTGTTTGTCTAACTCTGATAAAAGTACCTATAGTGGCATGCTTAAGGGTGTCAGAAACAAACAAATTAGCAACTCAAGTAGTCTTTCAAAATTAAATCTGAGAGTGGAATCAAACCCAGTTTAACTGTGTTCAAGTTCATGTACCAGTGAGAGTTGCTCAATCATATGCTTAGAGACCAGGATAATTACTAGTAATACAAGCAATGTACCAGATTTGTAACTAATGAAGGTTGTATCCTATGGGTTTCATGAAAAATGGATGACATGCAAAAAGGCAAAAAACAACAAAAAAAACTTTCTTCTACCTTTCTTTTATTTTGCCATTTAGTCTTTCTTGTGATTTTTTTTTCTTTTCATTTACCTCTTCAGATTTATTCCCCAACTGAATGTTAAAGAAGAGTAGATGGCTCATAATGTTAAAGTGATGAAAATGGAACTTTTTGAAAGTTGATCATCTGGTGTAGAGCTAACATAGCAATTTAGAAAGCAAAATCACACAACGTGTCAAACATGGTAGCAATAGTTTGCTGTTTTTTCTGTATTTATTTATTTTTATTTTTGACTCTGAACAGCTAGAAATCATGACTTTTGCTCTCTAACAGAAGATCCTTAAACTTCAGTACACTCAACCAGCAGGACATGAATCACACCAGACCAGCAACTTCACCCCTGACTGGCTCATAAAGAGGAACGTTTTGGTGTGGCCTATTTAAAGTCCAGACTTGTATTCACTTGCAGCACTTTGTTGCAAACAGGCTAGTTCACCACTGTAATGTAGCAAAATTAAAACAAAGTGGGACAACATTGTTCCAAAGCAGCATAAAAATTCAAGGGGACAAATACTTATTCATGCTATACCATGAGAGACGACTCTCATTTCCTCTGACACCTTTCAGTCAGCAAATAGTTTGCATGTTTTATGTTAATACAAAAAAAATAAACTATTAGACTTTTACAGTTTATACATATTAATGCATACCTTTTACTGTATTTTTTTTATTCCATTCAAGAGATGATTAGAATTAGGGAAGGCTGACCTGTTGTGTTAATTTCTGTTTTATACTACTAAAATTATATATTGAATGATATTTTTTATTATTTCAGATGAAGGCAGTCTGCTGCTGCAGTGTGTTGCTCCTGCTCGTTCTCACTCCCACCTGCTGTCATGGTGGCAACGTCTTGGTCTTTCCTACAGAAGGAAGCCACTGGATAAACATGGAAATTATTCTTAAAGCTCTACACTCCAGGGGACACAATGTTACTATTGCACGACCCAGCAAAACCTGGTACATCAAGGATAATCCCTTATATTACAAGACTTTCATAGTTCCAGTAGAAAACAGCTTAATAGATGCAGATTTTATGAAAAAAATGTTTTCTGAATTTCTAAANTCCCTTGTTCTTCATATTCTTATTCTCTCTTTTATAAATATATATATATATATATATATATATATATATATATATATATATATATATATATATATATATTGAAAAGTATTGTTTCAATATGAAATGGGTCCCTCCCGTTCTGTCTGCCAGGGCGAACACAACGCGATGGGAACAGACTCAACTAGCTTTTCTTTAGAACCGTTTCCATTTTCCATGTAGTTCAGTAAACTTATGTCTCCTCTAAAACCTTTTTTATTTTTTTTTCAAACAGTTGTTTGAGACACTTGCGACGCTTTCTAAATTAACCTGCCAAGTCAAAGAGTTGTGAAGTTTAGTAGTGCATAGCCGGTGGCTCATTCCTTCAGATGATTCCTGTCAGTTTAAAATGCTGCACCAGTAATTTAAGGCTGTGGACCCAGATCAGCGCACGGTATTTAGCAATCCAAAACAACATCCAAAGCACTGTAGGCCTCGCTTGCCTCAGCTAAGGTCAATATTCATAAATCAACAATAAGAAAGAGCAAATTTTATTATTTTAAAAGGGACAATGTACGTTGACAGTGCCAAGGTAAAAGAACAAACAAAAACACTGAAAATATTCTGTGGACTGCCAAGACAAAAAAAATGGGATTTTAAAATATGCAAGCTTAGCCGCATCAGGCATAAATCTGACACAGTACTTCAGAAAAAGGCCATCATATCAGCAGCTGAACATGGTGGTGGCAGTGTGGCTACAGGATCCCACCGACTTGCCGTAGTTGATTGGATGAGGAACTCTGCTCTCTGGCAGAAACAATTCACCTCATAATGGCCCAAACTAATAAAGAAATAAAAATACTGAGGGCTTTACCTAAAAGTCGTAATGTAAGTCTGATTGAGATGCTGCGGCATGATGCTAATGCTCAAAAGAGTGACTTTTTCCTTTGATAAATGAAGACATCAGCTGAAAACTACATTTTGATCTTACTCAGGTTGTGCTTGTCTGATGACAATTTTCTGAAACATGTAAGTCTGATGATAGTTTGAGCTGCTTGAGCTAACACCTGTGGTTCTGATCTCTGCTTCAGTCGCAGCTTGACCCTCAACGTTGTTTTTTAAGAGGACAGTGACACTAAGAGCAACTGTTCCTCTGAAGGAAAGACTGACAGCAGCGTTTAGAGGATCCTCCAGTGGCCACCCAGAAAACAAAAACAGCACTTTATGCATGTCACTTTTCTCTGAAACGAGCTGACAGGACGACAAACTGAGCATACATCTGAGTCTGGAGAACCAAGACGGGGCGGACACTCCTGAACTATCCCCCAGCGAGAGGAAACCCAAGCAGGGTCAGTACCGCTCTGGGATCGACCGCACTGGCATCCACCAGAGCCAAAACCTCATTCTGGAAGTTTGGAAAGCGGAGCGGAGTGACAGCATTTCCTGCATCCATTTGGAGTCCCACAATATGGAAAACATTTCAGCCTCTGAGAGGAGAAAAGTCAAGTCATGCGTCGGTTAGGTTGTGATTGCTCGTGGTGGTATTTTCTGGGTAAATCGGAGTTTGAGAAAAGGAAGCCTTTTATCTGTAAACAATAACAAATTGAACACGGGAGGGGCTGCCGGCTTGAAACTTGATTGTGTGGTCTGAGGAGTAGAATTGTTCTTTGTCAAATAAATGGCATTTAGATTTCTGTGAAAAAAGAAAAGAAAAACTCAAACATTCTCTGTGTTTCTGGAAAAAAAAAGAAAGAAAAAAGAGCAGCAGCTATTGTCTGGGTGGCGGGGCTCTGCGCCAGCATAACCAGGCTTGATATTTACACGGACCATTGCTGAACCGCTATTTAACCGCTGCATGTTGTATACATTTCAGTGGTTTACAAAAACTGTAGCTACACCTATTTAAAAATATCCCGGGAGAACAAACAGAACATGTGAACTCTAAGCTTTTGTTTAACCTCTGAATCAGTCCTGATCCTCTGTGAGAACGATGGATAAACTAGACTAAACATTTCATCAGCTGCATATGAAGGCCTTGCAAAGTATTTGTGCCTTTTTTTTTCTCTCTCCACAGGGATATTCAGTCAAAAAGCTCTTGGTGACTCTGGAGGAGCTGCACAGATCCACAGGTCAGGTGGGAGAATCTGAAAGCAGGACATGTTTCAGTATTGCACTCCTCAAATCTGGATGTTATGGAAGTGTGACCAGAAGAAAGCTGTTGTTGAACGAAAGCTCCTTGAAGTTCTTAGAAGGTGGTGGTGGTGGTGGCATCATGCTGTGGGAATGTTTGTCTTCAGCAAGAACCGACAGATGCAGCTACTCACAGGTTAGTACTGCAAGAAAAAGTATCAGAGGCGGGAAAAAAATCTGAGACTTGGGTGGAGGTTTACCTTCCAGCAGGAAAATGACCCAAACTACACAGCCAGAACTACCCTCGAGTTGTTTAAATCTGAGTATGGCCTAGTCAAAGCACAGATTCAAAAGTGTTCATGTTGTCCATTCAGTCTGACTGAGCTTGAACTATTTAGCAAAGCAGAATGGGCAAAATTTTCAGTCTGTGAATGAGTGAAGCTGATAGACGGTTCTGTCATGCAATAAGAACCCACTGTGGTGAAAAATGAAGAAGTTTAATTAAAATAAACGACTTAAGAGGAGCAAATGCGGATAAGGCAGGGCATGGAAGCAGACTGACAGGAGCCAGAGACAAACACTGGACATCCAGGAGCCAAACTACTGAAGGGCGAGATTGTTAACAAGAAGCAGAAGCATTTTCCTTTCACTTCATAATTGTGTGAAATGCTTATTTTTTGTTGACCTGTCAAACAAAATAAAATAAATAAAAAACTTGAGGGGGTACTCATATCGTTGAAAGTCTAGATGCAACACACACAGTGCTAAAATATTCGAAAGTACCTGCATTTTCTCCTTCGCTGTCATGTTTTCTAGTTTGTCTAAACTACATGGTCAGACAATGCCAAACTGTTTCCCATTCTCCAGGAATTGTTTTCTTTTTCTTTTATTTTAACTGTTTTCACAAAACAAATCCCAGATTAAGCCACAGCCTTCATATTTGTCTGGCAAGAGAAAAAAGGGGAACATGTCAAGTGTTATAGTGCGGTGTGAATGACTCAACAGCAATTAGCTTGTTTTTGCTGCGTCTCAGTCATTTCTGTCTAGAGGTTTATCACATGGCAATTAGACTGGAAGAGACACATTTTCCATGGTGATAAATTCTTTTTCCCCACAAGATGCTTGACTGCAAGGAGACCTATTATGCTTCCTTGAACAAGTTAGGATAGGTCCGTGGGTTGCACAAAATATGTGCAATGCATTTTTTTGCACAAAATCATTCTCAGATAATGAGATATCAGTCTGCTCAGTTCTGCCCATTTTAAGCTCCTTTCACAATTATGTTTTAGTGCGTCTTGTCACTTTGAATCCAAACGAGCCGCTGCTGGCCACGCACCCCAATGCGATATTTACGCTCGCTCTTTATACGTGTGAAAATGGATGGACACAGACAGACAGTTCGCCTACAACCGTGCATATTTGACTTAGCAGCAGCAGTTTCTGAATGGTGAGTCAACAACAAAACACTCGTTGTTGACTTGTTTTCCAGACACCAAAAAAAAAAAAAACAATTTATTGCCAGAACATGCCTCTGTTGTTGTTGTTGTTGTTGTTGTTGTTGTTGTTGTTTTTTAGCGCTTAGTTTGTTTCTGCAAACCCAAATGAGACCCAAATGGAAGGACGAAAACGGACAAAAAGTGATTTTTGAAAAATAGGCCTCAGTTAAGGGAAGTCAGGAAAACAGTATACCGACATTTTTTTCTCTTACTTTTCCTGCTTAAAACTTTAAGCACGTTTCATAAGTTCCTTATATGCAACAAATACACACAGTTTAATCAAATAGAGCCTTTGACTGTATATGCAGTCATGGGTAAACCTCAGCAACAACTTCTAGACTTTTATCTGAGTTTATCAGTTTTTCACTTCATTGTGAGCTGATTGTGGTCCGCTCTGCTTTAAAATATTATTCTTTTTATTATTCTGTTCGTTTCTGCATAGATGCTTTCTCCACAAATGATTCACTGCGTTGTAAACCTAAGTTGTGCCGCCATATTACGTAGAAGAGGCTTTTTCTTGGCAAATCTTTGAACAGTGTGGTCATTAACGTTGACTTTTGAAATGCCAACTGAGGTCTGCAGAGTCCAAGATGGAGCTCTGTTTTTTTTCTTTTTCGCTTGTTTTGCTTTTTACAGTTTCGCAGGTCATCTGTGATCAGAAGAGAGAACACCAATTGGAGCTCAAAACCAAAGATTTTCTTTCACGACAACTTTGGCAAAGAGAAAGATTATATCAGCAGAACCAGAACCCAGGTTGAAATGTTTGAAAGTTGTGAGCAAGCTTTCTCTCTGTAGGAGGCTGGACCTCATATTTTGGAAATAGCCTTGCAATTCTTCCCAGAAGTTCTCTAAACATCTCAAAGCGTTTCTGATTCTTTTCCATTTTGGCATTTTATTAAACAATTTTTGTTCCCGTTGCTTGACACAGACAACTGTTGACCAACCAGAATGCATTCAAAGTACTGTGGTATTAGCTTTAAAACAGATCTGTTACACACAAGCACTGGGAGTTTTCACGTTTTGCATATTTCCAGACGTTGATGGGAAAATCCATCCACATTCGCATGAAAAGCGCTTCAAAATTCAATTGCACAATGAAAAGACAATTGGCAAGTGAGGACAACTTCTTTCTTTGCTGTAAAAAAAGACCACATGCTTGATCCCTGCGACTTTATTTGGCGACATGATTAAACAGCCTCTTGACATAAAACGTGCAGGCTATCATTAGAAAACCCCAAACTATTGGAGACATTAAACGTGACTCTTTCATCTTTTTTCCTTTCTTCTTTTCTTTCTCTCTTTTACACACGCAGACATTATTCCTCATATCAAAGCGCTTTATTGAACTTTGGCGGCTGGCTGAGGCCACAAAGCCTCATTGTCCGACCTCATCTTTTACCAGTCTGAAGCGCAGGGCCGTTTCTCATCCCGCGTCTTTTTGTCTCTGGTACAAGGTGTTAAAAACAAAAAATAAAAGGGTGGAACCGAGAGGTCCCGTCTCTGTATCACAAAAGCGGCGTTTCGAGGACAGTTTGCCGAGGCAACATGTTTGAAGTGAAAGAGCTGATTTTCCCCTCCTTCATCGTTTTGTTAAAAGACAACAAAACTCTTTTGTTTTTCTGCAGCAGTAACCAGATAGTTTTTTTTGTTTGTTTTTTTTTTTTTTCAATTGTGTATGGCTGTTGAACAGCAGCAGCGAGAGGGAAACTGCTGCATCTGAGTTCGGCTTCGTGCTGTCAAAGTGAATTAATGGGGAGTTTGTTTTCTTTTTTCTTCTCCCTGTCAGTCGAGCTGGGACTGAGGTGAGAAAAATGTGACGGCTTGTCAGTGTGGCGATGTTGCAGGTACCAGCCTGAGCCCCGAAGGGAGCATTATCACGTCTGCTGATGTTCTGAAGATAGCAGAAGATGCTGTCAGCGCAGGCCCTGCAGTGCTGCTGTCGGCCTTTACTTTTACCTTAGGACCTCCCCTCCCTCCTCCCCCCACAGCCCCTCCGCTACCACGCTCTTTGCTCTGTCATGTTTTTCGTGCTTTTTAATTCTAAGTCCAGAAAATCTAGACAACCTTGACACTTTGCCAGGTTTTTAAAATAAACAACCTGCTAACCACATAAGTGGGTTTGCATTACACCTAAAGAATGAAGCCATGTTGTCCACATGACAGATGTTATTTCAGTTTTTGTGTGTAATTTGAAATATGAATCCTGCCTAGATCTATGGAGATAAGCGCACCTTTTTGCGCCACAGGTCTGAAATGGTCTGACATAGCCCTATAATTTTTTTTTTAAATTGGTACAGTGATTGACTTTACTTAAAATGTCCTGAACACTTGACACAAAGTGGTTAAAGTGAAAATAATTCTGACCGAAAGAGACAATTTTTTGTGTTTTTCAAACTTTCAGGGGTTCAGTTTGTGTGACCAAAAGTTACATTATTTTTTAAATCACTTAATTGAAATATGTTTTATTGGCTGAAATGGTTAACACTATATCTGAAACCCATTATCTTTTCTTCAGATGGAGGTTTTAGTCTTATGAAGAACTAATCAGTTTTGGTTAAATAAAAAAAAGAAGTGAATTCAACATCAAGATAAGTAAAACATTACCAACAAAATACAATGAACACAGAACTAAATCTGCCAGGAAACAACAGCACTGTGGACAAGGGGAGGATTTCTCTCGTCTGTAACTGCACCCACTAATTGTAAAGTCGTGGTCTTTTGAACTAAAACCCATCTGAACTGCAAGTTAGTCAGATATGAAAATACCCACTCATGTCTGAAGCTGAAAAAATGTCCACACACGTCTAAAAGAAAAAAAAAAGGTGATGTGATAATGCTGCATATGCTTATCTAAACACCGATCTTATAACATGTTGGCGTCATGCAAGCAGAAATAACAGGGATTCAGACACAAGAAGCTGTTAGGTTAACACACCCACAGTAATCTGAACATTGGAAATCGCATTGTGGCTCAAATAAAGCATCTAACTTTTCCTTCTGCTTTACATTATTGAATAGAGAGACATGGACGGATAGATGGACAGACCAGCAGGCAGACTGTCTGGCTCCAAAGGATGGGAGGGACATACATTCAGGCCCTCTGCTGCTGCTTTACCCTTCTTTCTTCTGTAGAAACACATTATTCAGTGAAGATATGTAATATGATAATACAAACCAACAAGGACACATACAAAAATTATACTTTGCAGAAAAATATGCGCTTACGCAGAACATCCACCATCACATTTGATAAATTCAGAAAGACTTGTATGAGTTATGACTTTTATAAGCAAAGATAATTAATTTTTCCAGCTTCTGTCTTTAAGCAAAATAAAATTACAAAGGATTTCTTGTCACTGGAGTGTCAATTTTCTTTCTTGTCAATTCCGTAGTTTTTGCTGCCCTCTTGTGGCACAGGGTGGTATTTTATTTATTCCGGTCTGGTGAGGGAGTTTGAGAAGTGTTGAGAAGTGATGAGCTACATGACAAAGCTTTCCAGATAAAAAGCTTAAGACGACATCCCATTAACCAAAAGTGTCCAACTTAAATGGATCTGTTGTCATTAAAACAGCTTAAAGGCTTACAGTGACAAAAAAAAACAAAAAAAAAAACAACTTCTATATAAAATCATTTTACATGCTTTACACTGCCAATTTATTTATTGTTGTGCATAAAATGTGGACACATATATCTAAAATCACATACCTCTCCTTCTAAACTTATTTTAAGTGAAAATGTATTTTTAAAATAAAAATTTCACTGCAGCAGCAAAATCTCACTTTAAAAATATATCTGTTAAAAGAAATGTATTTAGAGTAGGGGAAAAAAATGTAGTGATAAAAAAAATAATCCATTATAGTGCGAATCTGTTTTTCTTCAAAAGACCCTCAGTATCTTGTTAGAGAGTTTGGCATCATGGACTCCTGGAAATATACGGTTCAAATAACAATCTGATGCCTTCTAATTACAAATAAAAATAAGAATAAAAATTGGTCATCATGGTGTCATAATCCGAACGAGTGGGTAGTTTGCTTTGTATTCTGTGCCTCGCCCTTCTCTATGCAGAAGCTCTCCTGCATGGGTGGGGTCGTCTCCTGGGACCAGTCACACCTGAAGCTTGTTCTGTAATCCCCAGGTGGGTACTTGGGCTCGCCACTCCTCTCCTTCAGATGCCTGAAAGTCTGTCACAGCCATGATAATCAAAGTGTCTTGTTTCTGTCCCTAAGTTGACCTCGCTGTTTCCAACTCTTAACCCAGTTCGCTCATCTGAATCTGTCACACTCGCTTGCTGCTAGAGAGATAGCGACGTCTTTGTCAAAGTATTTGCTTTCTGAAAAAAAAAAGAAAAAAAAAAGAAAAAAAAGGACAGTCCACACAGAGAAAAGTGTGCAATGATACAAGACTAGGTCAGATGGTTCAAAGCTAATGATTGTGAGAAACAAAAACGGTTTGAAGTTTGGAGAATGTGGTGAGGTATAGCACAGGATTTAGTTTTCTGTGAAACAGGATACTACTTTCCCTCTGTGGTAGCCCAGGGACATAATATGTCAAAGGGTGAATGTGAATCAGCTTTGGAACAATGAGAAATTACATCTACCACAAGAAGGGCAATGGTCTGTGACCGACGCACAGTCTTCAATGCCGTTTTAGTGGATTTGTTGTCTCAGAAATGCAAATGACTCACTGTTAGTGTTGCAGATGATGAATTGTGCAATTACCATTAAAATACCCAGATTTTCTACTTCTCCTCAACGGTATTTCAAAAACCTTGAGGTCTGGCAGATGGGATCATAAGGAGATTTCAGATATGATTAAGGGAACAACTGGTAACCCAGAAGATCATAGGGATTTGTTGTGGTTTATTTCCCTCATTACAGAGAAAAATAACTTAAATATTTTAATGCCATAATGAGTGCAGCTCCTACTCTGTTCTGCTTTACATTTTTTTATGTCTTTTCCAAAAGCCCAGAGGTCTTTGTGATCATTGTCAGAGATCTTAATGAAGGTCTCTGACAAAGACTCTGAGAGACTGGAAGGGGCTTCAGTAGATTTTTGGTCAAGGCCCATCAATTTTTATGAGCATTGTTTTGTTTTTTTTCGTGATGAGCAACATAATTGTAAGACGTTACTTTAAAACACTGTTTATCTGCGGTAGATTTAGGACTATTATATCACCTGACACCACTGGTTTAAGTCCTTTACGTTTTAAGACACGTCAGCACAATTCGTTAAAAAATATACAAATTTTCTATGGAATATCAGCAATACTTTATAATTTTGAGAAACTGATAAGTTGGATGAATACTTTAAATGTAAGGCCATTCTTTACTGGGAGATCTTCAGAAAACCATCAAGTGATGTTTAGTTTAGTTAGTAGAACAGATAACAGAACATTGTTAAAGCTTCTGTTGTCAAATGTAATCTTGAGAGATTTGACATCTTTAAAGCCCATTATACTCCTTCATTAAACACAAACAAAAAACATCCATGAAGGTTGCATTGAAAACATCGGAAAGCTGAATTATTCTTCAGTTGATCTACTATATTGCATATTTTCATGTAGTTTGTGTTTAGTAATCACCTATTTGGCCTATTTGGAGATAACATATTTTATTTCTGCCAAACTCTTTGTTTTTGGGGTCTTTTTTTTAAAATACAGGTTCAACAAAACATGTGAGAACAAACTGAGTCACCACGTACGAAAGTAACTGGCTTTAAATGTAACTTTGCAAAAAGTTGTAATACAGCAATATTTACTCTAGAGGGTGCAGTCGATGTGTGTTTTGTTTAAAAGGAGCGTCTTGCCAATGAGGAAAACGACTGGACTGTGAGTCACCAGTGATTTTGTCAAACAAAAATAAATTTTGCATTTGGAAATCAAAGTCCAGTATTCTGACAGCTCTTCATGTTTGTCGATGCCAGTTTTGCTGCATGGTGGTGACAGTGACCCAGACTTTGAGCAACTGGTCAATCTTCCCAAGATCCTCCCAAAAGAGTTAAATAAAGAATAGTATGAAGTTAGAGAGAGAGATGGAGAGAGGCCTCTAGTCCCTTATTCTATTTGATATACTGACACTGATTTTACTGATGACACAGCTCATAACTCTAAGCAGTTTATTTCTTTGTTTTAATAAGTCATCTTAGGTTTTTTGTTGTTTCCTTAAATCAACATCTCTGTGGGCTTTGTTACAAGTTGTGGGTGTGTGAGACAGGAAGAAAACTGGAGAGGCACAGAACCCTGAGGTCCAGTGTTTCTACAGTCACTGATTATTTGAGGAGTCGTAGCCTTTCCTCATCTTAGTCCACAGTATCGACTAAGATCGACTTTACAATGTAGTCCAATGTAAAGTCCATTTACATTGGACTTTACAATGAAGTCCAATGTAAACATAGCCGACTACCAGAAAGCTTTAGAGCATTTCATGCTTCCCTCTGCTAATTGTTCTTGGTGGTTCCTACAATGGCACTGCCTAGAGAAAAGGAGGGAGCAAAGTGATGATCCAATGCCAGAGAGCGCTCGTGGATTTTTCCCAGTCATCTGGGGTCTTGTCCACATTGTAGGAGGCTCCAAAAATTGGTATCTGAAAGTCTTGTTGCATCGATGTGGTTGATTTTGGGAAGCTCAGCCACAGCAATGGATTCCCTCCTGTCTTAAACTCTTGAGCCTGAGGAAATATTGCATAATACCGCACAAATGTGTTAGGCTGGCAGCAAGCAAGTAAACAAATGTAGTTGGTTTTGACCTTCAACTGCATTAACCTGGGGACAATCAAATGTTCTCTCAGTACTGTTTGATTTATCTGAGGTGTGCAGCGGTGTGGCAAATCACCTACAGTTGGAAACGAAGATAACAGGCAACTATTTCTTTGCGAAGCTGTCTTCAGTCCCCTAAGACTCCAATGTCTCCACCACCTACTCAGTTCTGTCCATCCATCCATTGCTGCTTATCTCCAGCAGTCATTGGACAAGAGGCGAGATACACCCTGGACAGGTTGGCAGTCTATCACAAACACATAGGACAAACAACCATGCACACACACACACACACTTACACTTTAGAGAGACCACTTCACTTGACCTAATAGACATGTTTTTGGACTGTGTGACAAACCTGGAGTACCATGCAAACTCCATGCAGAAAATCCAAGGACCTTCTTGCTGCTCCATTGTTCAACCCCTCTACTATGAGTCATTCATTCAAATTTAAAATCAGTGTCATCAGTGTAAAGGTAGAATTGTATTGTTTTCTAAGAAGATCACATAACATGTTTTTTTTTTTTAATCCAATAATAATAACTGCATGTCAGAAACCATAGCAATATTCTTGGTGCAAGAGTCCTCAGATGATGCTGACTGTCATGCCTTCAACAGGGAACTCTGCTCTCTCAGGGTTTGACCAGCCGTCATTTACAGTGACTAGTGACTCAGAGGTGGATCATTCCTCAGAGTGGGCTGTCAGACAAACCTGGGTTTTTCTAATCAGTCATAGCAGGAACAAGAGGTTATCACTGGGATTATCTTCTTGTGTGGTGAGTCAGCGCCTTGGAGGTGGGATAAACCAAAAGGTTTTTTTTTTTTCAGATGAAGAGACCAAGTTCACTTTGACCATATAAGGGGAAATGAAACACCTGCCTGAACCATGAGTCATGTGTTTAGTACGATTTCAGCTCATGCTGTCTTAGGGAGAAGTGGCATCAGCAGAGTCACACATTGCTGATGAGCAACAAACACACGGCTCTGTTGTTTTGGACTATTTTAACGGTTACTTCTTCTTCTTCTTCTTCTTCTTCTTCTGTTTCTTCTCCTTTTTCATCTTCTTTTTCTTCTTCTTCAAAAGGGAAATCTCTGGGAACTATGACAGCTAAAAGGCGATTTGAGCTGCCGTTTTTATTAGGTTGTTTCCTGCTTTTGCTTTGTCCTCTCTGTTTACGGTCACTTCATCCTGGTTTTAATTCTGGGGTGGGGCTGGGTGCATATGCGAGGTCGAGTCTGTTATGGGGCCAGAAAATAAACATTTACATTTGGAAATGTCCAGCCTAAACAGATACAGACCATGATTAAATTCAAAGGCTGTTATGTAAACAAATAAATAGAAATTTGAATAATAAAAATTGTTTTACTGCAGCCTCGTGATCATAGTTTCTAACCCGTATCTCTGGTAATATTGTTATTGCTGCTCCTGCTTACAGCTTTACAGTCAAATTCAGATTGAATGAAAGATCAAATGTTATAGTTTTCATTTTTTTTGTCACACCAAAAACACCTGGAATTTTGATTGATTTATATTGTCTGGGATTTATGCCATAGATCCACATAAAGTAGTGCATCAATGTATGTTGGAAGGAGGAAAAAATACACTTTGCTAACTTTTGCATCAGTTTAATATTTGTTCTTCCAGTTCTGGTCAAACTGATTAGGAAAATCAGTTTGACCAGTCAAAAAGAATAATCTTTGCTTTAATTTTTGAGCACTTTCTTCAGCAGTTGGCAACAACGGAGACGTGTTTTAGGCAAGTCCTTCTGCTGCTTGGTTGTCTGGAAATGTGAGAGATGTTCCTCCCCTCTCAAGATTAAATCTGTTTATCTAAAGAAAGTCAGTGATTCATTGGAATCTTCCTGAAAAGTTAAGTTCGTACTTGAACTATATTTATGCCTAAGGTAACATTGTGGTTGCAGCTTTTACTGTCTCAAAGCTTTGACTATTAAAAAAAAATCTCTCCCAAAAGACTTGAACCATCATAACTAGACATTTATTACGTTTTCCATCTTGAAGTGTGACATTTATCTTTAAAATGTTTCTGGATACGCATTTTCGAGGTGATAGTTAAGGCTATGATGTCTCCAATGTAAAACTAACGCATCTGTTAGGAGTAAAATTGAAAGTGCAAAACCTCATTTGCACTTTTTCCAAATCTGCAAGATTGAACAGACATTTCCTCATAATTTCATTCACTCTGATAAAGACAAAAGAAAACAGAAAACACCAGTCCCTTCTGAAGAGAGAGAGAATATGACGCTGTCACTCCACATTGCACTCCACAGTGTTATTTTAGTGTTGTTTTCTTACATAGTTTCTTTTGTCCAGACACGAGGATAAAACAGGAGTTCTGTCACCTGTAAAACACAACCTGTACTTGTCTGAAATCGCTGCAGCTCCTTTGGTGTTGACATTGGCAAATATGGAAGGGGTTTTTGTTGCTGTTGTAAAAAAGAAAAAAAAAAACTGTCTTGCTTTGGATGCTGGTGTGGTGACTAAAATAGTTACTTCACTGCAGGATGTCCTCAAAATCTCAGCTGTGCAAGCCTTTCAGCAACATCTCTTGGAAAAGCATGCACTGGTTTTCTGTGTGCTGGCTGTGATTCAGGTCCGGCTGCATGTGTTGTTCTTTATCCCTCGCCTCCTGGGTTTCCCCCTTGGCTCTCGTGAAGCAGGACAAAAGCGTTGCGGAGGATTAAAAAATGAAGACGAGGATTTTTGAACATGTGCAGGACGGTGTGTAAATTTGAGCAGAGTTCCCCTTCATGTGCCCTGCACTTGTGCAGGTTGCCTCTGTTGATCTAGCTGGGTGACAGGCAATTAAACTCAGAAGAAAAATTGCCGTCTTCCTGTTATTCATAGCGCAAAGAGTTGTGCAACGGCTTGAAGTTTCAAAAGGGTTGTCGCTGACGACATGAACCAAGGGCAGTTTCCTCTGCTCAAGTGGATTATCGCTAACTCTTTACCAGGAACGATAAGAAATTTGAGGAAAATGTGTTTGAGAAAGGAATGCAAAGAAATTTAAAAGATAGATAAAAGAAGAAAAACTGTACAGACTCAAAGTGAAAGAGGAGGGGTTGCATTTGCAGGAGTGTGTGTGTGATAGTGTGTGTGTGTGTGTGTGTGTGTGTGTGTGTGCATGTGAGTGTGTGAAGGATGGTTATGATGTTGAGCCTGTAGTACACTGTGTACTCCAACATTGCTGGAGGAGCTTTCACGAGCTGTTGAGCGATTGATGGCTGTCTCAGCAAGAAAACACTGTGTCCTGTTATTTAAGCAGCTCTGTGAAAACACTTTTACATGGTGACAGAAGCAGGAGTTAAAATACACATAAGCAAAAGTATGCACCTAATTACATCCACAGCAATCTGACAACTTAGGAACTGGCACAGCTTGAATTTTAGACTCTAGGTTGAGTAAAAACGTGAGGTTTGTACTCAAGCTGGCATCAAACCTGTCAATCAAATTTGTTTTTCCTCCTCCTCCCAATACAATGTTTAGAAGTGTTACTAATATGTTAAACTTTCTAAAACCAGTTCCGTTAAATCGATTATCCAATGTTGTTGTGCTGTTTAATCTGTTGGAACCTGTAATAAAAGATAAATTCACATTATGCTTTCCACCTTGTAACATTTGGGTCATGTTAGAGATTATATTTGTGTCAATTTAAAATGTTTATTTACATTTGCAAATATTAAATCAGTGCCAAATGCTGTGCCTGTTATTTAAAGATTTTATTGTCTGGATAGTTTTTCACAGTTCTAGTAAACTTTACATTGAAAAACTTTGATTTTCTTCATGATTTTGTTTTTTTAAACAATTTTGTCAAACACCAGCCATTTACTTTCTTATCAGTGTCGTCCAAGGACCCAGAGATTCTGTTCTTTGGAATGCTTCTTTTCCACTGGGACACCAGTTGACATGACACTCACACTCACACACACACACTGAGTCTCCTGAGGTTCAGGGCAGCACAATGTCATTATCATCCACCGGATCGTGCGTGGTCACTGCCCATTCAGCACTGCTGACGTGCCTTTTGTGCTCTGTAATTCTTCTCACTGCTGCTCCCTCCCACCACTAGAATCCCCCTTAAACTCTGTCCTACCACCCAAACACCAACCCACCCGCCGCCACCCACCCACCCCGCCATCCCCACTACAGCACATATGTAATCCCTTCCCCCAGCCCCGCACCCCTACATCCGCCCTGCCTCACTCCGCACTTCTTCAAAACAAACCAGCTGTCCTGGCCGGTCGGGTCCCCCTGGGGCGTAAACAGGTGTCGGGAGGGCCGCGGGGCCTTAGCATGTATGACACATGGCAGCACGCTCCACAGCCCTTCTCCTCCAACCTGCTGACACACCACTGACCCCAGAGAGACTGAGTTTTACAGCTGGAGACTAGACTGTTTGTATGGATGAGGGTCTGATGATAAATCCAAACTATTCGTGGCACAGAAGCCGTCGAGTGAAAACAAATGTGTTCCGTGTTGCATGTAAAATGTTCAAAATGTCAGAAGATTTCAAACATAAACCTCGGGATTCATTGTGAAAATACACATTGCTGGGTTCCCGAAATAGATGAAAGGAAAGGCATCTGTCCTGGTGGCCCTGAAATATTTTTAGCACAAACTACACTCTGTGTGCTGTGGGGAAGGGGTGACTGCTGGACACAAGCGCATACCAAAGCCACAGACCTGCCCTGCTATTCTGGGTTAACCTGGAGGGTTTACTAGATATCTGACGATCACTTGCACCCTTTGTGAGTCTGCCGTGTTTCATTAGCCTCAAAGAGGTGCACACGGAGAGTGAGCTATCACAACTTCTTTTGCAACTCTTTCAAAAGCTCGCTAATACGATTCCTCCTACGTTTGCAGCAAAGGCTAACTTTTTGAAGACTGGCGAACCCCATACCGTCCCACTACTATCACTCTCTCTCTCTGCATGGTGAGCCCATTGCTGCTGCGCTCTATTGTACATCTGGCACTTGACTTCTTGACACCTCGTCTGCATGAGTGCATGCAGGAGGAGAAGGAGGAGGAGGGGGTGTATTTATGCACATGAGAGCATGTGTGTGTGTGTTTCTGTAATTTAGAGGCTGAACCAAACTATAAACTAAATTGGCACCTTGTCGAGGCAGAAGAGTCTCTGTTTGTACACCCGACAAGCCGAGGCAAGTTAACGTGTCATCTTCTGCCTTGTGTGCAGTGACTTCTATCAGCTTGCATCTGTGCTGCTTTTCACTCACATGGAGACAGACAATCAGGGAAAGAAAAATTCTTGGAAAGTTCTGTGCTCAGGTGTGTGTTTATACAACAAACACAGTTAATTGGGTGTATTATAATGCAACACCAACAGTGTGAACGTCTAAATTGTGGTTTTAGACTTCTGGCCCTCATTTCGCCTATTGTCTTGAAAAAGAAAACCGGCATCCAAGAGAACTGTGTGTCCACGCTTTTTGGAGCAATAAAATAAACACTTTACTCAGTGTTATATAAGTGATTCAAGCGGTCTAGCTGTGAGTGATTGTGACCGCATATTTAGTCAGCCACATGGACGTTCATCAGCATGAGAAGAAAAGCCATGGATTGTGCAACATCAGCACAGCCCATTTGGCCAGCTGCTGCTCAGACTGGGCTGCCACAGGTCTGCAGTGTGCAGTCTGAAGCCTGAATGGAGAGTCTCAGCAGCAGCTCCCGCATTTGCATTTGATGCAGACTTCAGTCGAGCGACCACAACACCCGCGGAGGCTTCTGAACTTCACAAAACTTTGCCGTCAGCAGATTTAAATTCCCAGAGACGAGGTAGTGTTAGCAATACAGCTTTCATTTTTGATACTCGAGTCGTAGATGTAGTTTAGATGCGCTTTCAGTTCGTATTTGTTCCAAAAGCGCAGTGTCGAGCGAATCCCGACGGACTACTTTTTCTGGCGGAGGAGCAGTAAGTCCAGGGCGCAACAGACTACCGGTGCACAGTCGGCTGTTTAGCTCGATTCAGGGCGAAGGAGTGTGCAGCAGCCGGGGAGTTTTAACTTAGAGATGCTCCACAGCTTCGCTTCATAAAGTAAAACTGCTTTTTTTTTTTTTTTTTTTTTTTTTTTTTCTTGCTAAGCAACGCATTAAACCTTCGCCGTTTGGACCGTTGTAGGGCCAGGTGGTTTTGGTCCAAACCGGCGGACTTCCCGACACTGGACGGACTTGACTGAACTCTGAAAGATGTCAATTTTGCCTTTCACTCCCCCCATCGTCAAAAGACTTCTGGGCTGGAAGAAGGGAGAGCAGAACGGCCAGGAGGAGAAATGGTGCGAGAAAGCGGTTAAAAGTCTTGTGAAGAAGCTGAAGAAGACGGGGCAGCTGGACGAGTTGGAGAAAGCCATCACCACGCAGAATATCAACACGAAATGCATCACTATACCGAGGTAAGAGGGGGGGTTAAGGAGACGGGGTTGTGGGGATGTTGACCGTAAAGTTAGCAAGTCGGCTTTTAACATTTTCTAACAGGCTCATTGCAAAACATGAAGGCTTTTTTCTCTTCAGGCTAAGCGAACTATTCCACTTTGAACGTCACTTCTTGTGAGAGAAGTTGACCTCTCCAGCTCCTTTCTCGAGTCGATATTTCAAACTCTTGCTTCCTCCATCAACATGGAGCCTGCAGAGGAGCTAACAGTGCTCTGTGTTTGCAGATCAGAGCCTAAATATCCTGCTTGTGGGCTCTTTGTGTATCAGTGTAATGCAATCATATGCACTGTGTATCTTCATTAAACTGAAACTGATCCCAGTTTTACCTTATGACATGAATCGTGTTGCCCAAACACGTTTTTGGTGTGTGCATAACCGGCCAATAGGACACATGCAATGCAAAAGCACCGATGTAGTCCAAGTTATATAACTTGGCCTTAATCTGGGACGCTTTCTAGCGTTGCTAGTGCGTAGGCGAGTCTGTGAGGATGGTTTTATCTTCTCTCCTTTCAGCGTCTCCCTGCAGCTATTTGTCTGTCAATACATCATTTATAATAAATAATAGGTGAAGTCAAATTACTGCTGCTGGTGGTTCAGTAACAGGTTATAAATCCCCTACTCCAAAAGCTGCCACAGCCATATATTATCGCTCAGAGTTATGCAAAGCATGACACATTATCTCCATGCCAAAATGTACAAATAATATATAGTTTTCATAATCAGACGGTTTTAGTTTAGCTACATGGGCCACATGGATTGGGGCAAATGCTGTTTTTTTTTTTTTTTTTTGCAATTACAGTGTAAGTTATAATAACAAACATAAGTCAGCAGAGTTTTTTTTTTTTTTTTTGCTATAATCACCACTGCAGACAGTGCACAGCCTCACAAGCACTCCAATTAAAACTTCCCCATTAATTTACTTCACCAATTATGTTAAGTACTGCGACTGAGCAAACAGTACACAATAATCATTGTGTTCAGTGGTGTTTTTTTTTTTTTTGTCCTGGAGCAGAGCGTGCCCAAGTAAATCAGCTATTCTTACTATAATATTAGTGTTTCGGGTTTGCAGATATCATCAGTTAATTTATTGTTACTGCTGCAGGATGACAAATTGTTAGGTTGCGTTCAGTATATTGCCATCAATGCATTGTTGCTCACCTGTAGTTGCAACTGGATGAGCAACAACAAGTGAATAATTCTAATAATAATAATAATAATAAAATAATAAAAGTTGAAGGTCGCACCAGATGAGTTAAAAAGAAAATTACAAATTGAGGCCAAAGCATAAGTCTTATTCATTTCAATTTCCATTTTGTTCACAGTGTTGAGGAAAGCAGAGTTTCTTTCAAGCTCAAGTTGTCCTAATGGCGGAAAACATTACGCTGCATTTTATAAGTATACGTTTTACTAAAACAGACACCCATAAAGTTTGGAATAACTGTTTCATTTTGTATGACAGCAAATACAGTAAAGGGATCTATAGATGAAGGCCGAGAAGGGCACTAGTGCTGCGCAGAAAGTTACAGAAAGGCATGACCAGGCCTTTCTCTGTAATAACGCTGTGTTTACAGGCTGAGCAAATTTAGAGACTTTCACCACCCTTATAAGCTGAATGAAGCCCGTAAAGATGCTTCTAAAAGCATCCTAAGGTACAGGTTTTACCACATTGCTTATGTTTACGAAGGGAGTATTAAACAGTTAGAAAAGACTTATTATACAAAACACATTTTATATTTTTGCTTTAAATTGAGACACCCATAAACACAAAATAACCATATATCTTGTGTCTTAATGTAATCTCAAACTTTGTTTCAAGCAGTGTTGAAATATAAAGTTGAACTGCAGCTAATTAAAACGAGAAAGTCAAGCTTTGACTCTAAACTACGTCTTCCAAGGATTTTTGTTTCTTTTAAGGTCTCCTTGTAATTATTTTAATTATTGTAAAAAAAAAAAAAAGTCCAAACCTTAGCTCGGGTCTATAAAATCTGGTTTGCCTGGGTGGGCCGCTCCTTCAGGTTTAATAGCATACTGTGTCAGATGAAATCCGAAGCCCTAATAGGGCACTCCTACATTCTCGACCACCACAAGTGTGCATATCACAGCTACCAGCAGCTCGTGCCAGCATCCTGAGCTAAGCCTACCCAAAAAGTTAAACAACGTCCGCTATGGTCCAGGTTTCATGTTTCCCACTGCTAATGCGGAGAGGAAGAGGCAGAGTGCATTAAGATGACCTCAGACCAGAGCCGACTGTCACTTTGGGCCAACAGGGTCCCTGGAGAACTGCTGTTTCTATTAATTCCCCAAGCCGTGGCATGCTGACAGCAGCTGCCTGCGTGTTCAGGCCTGTCCGCGGGGAGGTCAGCTCCTATATCTATGACACATGAACTTTGTGTCGAGGCCAGTGCGCTTTGTGATGGTTTCTCGGTGATGCTGAGTGCGGAAGTAAGCCGGCGCTGCGTATCGATTGGGTCAATAAGCTGTATCAGGTGGTGGAACAGCAGAGCACGTCTCGTATCACATATCATCACAGGGAAACGAAACATTTAAAGGAACAAGATGCGGAATACGACGGAAGATGTCTCGCTGACTTAGTCGTTTTATGTCACACTCACCAAACGGTGATTAGTTTTAACTTTAACTTTTGACGTAATGACTCGTCTGTCTTCAACCAGCAACTGGAGCACCAGTGTGGGTGGTTATTATGGTCAATGAGGGTAGTTTATGTAAAAATACATAGGCATATCGCAATAAGCAATAAACTAGTTAATAAAATTTCCATTTGCATAATTTATTGTGTTTCTCTTTTCTCTTGTTTCTACCAAAGACTGCGTAACCAAAGTTTTCAGTCTGGTGCTTTGGTCACAGCTAGCTCTGTTTCTTTTGAAGGACAGTTTTGTTTACAGAGACTTAATAATTAATTTTATTTGTTGATTCTGTTGTTTTATTTATTTTGTATATTTAAAATGTTGTCAAATGTTCATTAGAATATAAAGTTTATCGATCTTTGAGAATGTGTTCTTGGATTATTATGCCATTACCATTATATTACTTTAAAATGGTCTCCAAACAACAACATTACCACAATAACGTCTGGGATAATTTATCATCCAGCTAATTTGTTACAGTGACAGACCTATTAATAGGTTTACATAAGAGATAAGGCACTCATGGTATCTCAGTGGTTTACTCTTACTTTCATTTAAAGCTGGAACACGGTGCTTCAGACTTTGACTGAATCTTGCACAGGGGAGCTTATTTTCTTGCTTTTTTACATTATTTGAGTCTTGACAGTGAGCATTTTTACTATTTTAAGACATCATAGGAAAAAAAGTGAAAGCCAAAGCTCTTAACAAGTTTGAGTCTTACTCATTGGGGATGGGGTAATGTTGGCATTGTGGGGCTTCCTACTCTCCCTCCTGCTTTACTCTGTTTCTCCTCTTGATTTCTCCTTTCCTCTGAGTTGAAAACATGTATGAGTAACAAAAATAAGTTTGTAAAATGTGTCAGTCTGTGGTAATCTGCTGCTTTATCACGATTTAGGATTAAACGTGACTAACGTCTTCCTCCTGCAGTTGATTAGCTAAAGCACTGATTCACAAACACAAGTTACACAAGCTGCTGAGTATTTGTAAATCGGAAGCAGATGGAAAATTGACCCAAACTTTGCTGGACTAGTCAACAGCTGGTTGATGTTGATCCCGTACCTGCTTTTTTAAATCTAAATGTGTTTGCTTCTTTTAGCTCTGGTTTTGATTTTTGTCTAAGTTTAAACTTGGAAGATGAGGATCGTTTAGCCTTAAGGAAGTCATTTTTTCTCTCCAAACCAAACCACAGTGTTTTCCTAACTTTGGCTGGGGAGTTGTTGTAGTTTTGAGTTCTCACCTTTTCATAACCCTCGTGGTGTTACTTTTGGGCTTAAACCTGTCTAAACATCACCACTGTGAAATTACTGCTTTAGAGCAGTCAAACATTTGAATTCATCATACAGCGAAACAGCATCATCATATGCACTGTTTGGGTTTTATTACCTAACGCAGATTTTTAAGGTTTTCTTTGAGGTCCTTTTTAGAAAATGTTAAAACTCATTTAAGTTTGATTTGCTTCAATAATAAACATTTACTAGTAACAAAAAAGTGCTGCAAAATTGTGCTGGAAATGAAATTTTTCAAAAAGACGGAGCTATTAGTTTGGCTGAATTTAACCCAGAAGGGAAACAAATCCAACATGTCTAAGTTCAACTATTAAGAATGGCAGAAATGGACTTAAAATTTCTCAAATTTATTATTTTTTGCTACAAATGTTTTTCTGCTTACAGGGGGAAAACAAACAAGGACTGAATGTTTTTGGGTGAATTCAGACATTTTGCTTCGCTGAGCATTTGTTGTGTTTGTATATATTTATCCTGGCAACAAGTGTGTGCAGTCTGATTCACATGGCTGCATGTCAGGACAGGAGGGAGATGAAGGGGGTGAAGACTAGAACGAGTAAAAGAGTAAAACTGATGAGTACATCTACGAGAGAGATGAAAGTTGACCAGAGAAGTGAGAGACTTTTTCCATAAACAGGGTGTCTGTGCACCATTAAGAAGTCTTAACCTGTCTGTCACGAGAGGACCCAAATTTGGGTCCTCTCGTGACAGGTTCCAGGGGTGTCAAACTCCAGTCCTCAAGGGCCTCTGTCCTGCAACTTTTAGATGTGCCTCTGCTGCACCACACCTGAAAATAATAATTAGGTCACTAGCAAGGCTCAGGAGAACCGATCTACACAGGGAGGAGGTAATTAAGCCATTTCATTCCACTGTTTTTTACCTGTGGCACATCTAAACACTGCAGGACAGCGGCCCTTGAGGACTGGAGTTTGACACCCCTGTCATTGTGAATGACAACCTGAGACCAACAGGTTAAATACATATAGCTAAAATTGAAACCTTAAAATTGTCTTAAATTTATATTTTAAAAAATGTAAATTGGCCTTGAATAAGTTAATCATAGATATTACATTTTGTCATGGAAAGACTATTTACTTTTGTGTATAGGTAAAAGTTTGAATTGAGGCTATCGCTAGCTGTGCTGAAAAACCTTTGCTTACCAGCTAGCTTTTTTTGCGTCTATTATCATAATTATGATTGTTTGTCTTTGCCACAGGCTCACATAAAACCTGGGCCCTTTTATATAAAATATGCAACTTGTTTTTGTACATTTTGCTGTAATAAAGGTCTTCAAAAGTCTTAAATTTGAGTTGGTGAAACCTGCAGAAACCCTGATGTCAGTGTTTACTGGTCAAGTGTGTCTCAGCCGCCATGTTTCTTTACTTGTTGGTCCACTTGTTAATTTCTTGATTTATGAATGACACTGTCTCTTTAAAAACAAGTTGGGGTTCCTAATTAGTCCTGATCGACCCAGAGGAAACTGTACAAATCTTGCGGATAAGTTGATTTTTCTGTGTCAAGGAATCATGTTGCAGAAAGCACCGTCTGCTATGTTTGTGGTTATTATCTTTGATGCTGATTCAGACGGGGAACGAGCGAAAGCATGTAAGCAATTAAGGTGGAATGCAGAGTCCTGACGAGCAGCTCGGGATTCCCATGGTTCTGAGTGGCGCTGGAGGGGCCTGCGCATCCTTAGAACTGGGAAAACGTGCATTGAACTGACGGAGATGAGACAGTGGGGATCGTCAGATGAAAATAGTGCAAAGAACATGTGAGGAAAGGGTTGAGTTAGGAACATGAAAGAGAACTGTGGAGCATAAAGCCATGTGGGTTAGGATGAAGTAGACAGAAGCAGTCTGCCTGGCAGCAGGCAGTGCCTCGAATTTCCAGCTTATCAGACGGAGTCTGTGGCTGGAGCGGTTTGCGTGCAAAGAGAAATTAAGCGACTGATAGCCGAGGTAAAACTGGTTTGTTTTCCAACTAGACGGCAGGTTGACATGAAAAGAAGCGTGTCTGCGTGTTTCTGGGTGACTACCATTAAACACACACAGACACACACGCACACACACAAACGCACACACTGTGGCTATTGAAACGAGGAGACAACACATATATACCTTCATAGTCTGGATGCCTGAATGGCTGATGCTTATTAACTGTGCAGCACTTGTCCTTTAAAAGTCTGCTGCCTTTGTCCACAAGGTAACTTTGTGATTTTCATTTGCACATCATGACGTTTGAAGAATGTGTTAGATATCCAATCGGAAGCAACGTTTAAGGAATGTTGTCAGCTCAAGCTTCTGCAGAGAAAACATTTCATTCAATCTCTATTTTATCACTTAAAACACGTTATTACCGTGCAATGTCTCATGACGTAGCAATCAATCCACAGCGTGACCTTTTTGGTTGCTTCAAGCCTCAGTCACTCGATAACAAGTCATTTTGGCATTGTGGTATTGACCCACAGTTCCTCTCTGTTTCCTCTGTTTCTGCTTTCAGCATCCTTGCTTCTCGTCCCCTTTAATTTAAGGTCAACACAATGAAAAGGAGAAGTTACAAGCTGAAGAAAATAAGATGCTTTTTGACTTGAAAAAGAAGTAATTGACGGAATCCACTGAGTCAGCCATAAGCATAGTCCTCTTAAATTGCTTCGTAGGGTATTTCAGTGTTCACATACCTTTACAGTTGTAAAATCTGACTTTAAAATAAACATTATTGTTGTTGTTGTCGCTTTATAATGAATAATGTCGTTGTGATTTATCAATTTACCTTACATCAAAATGATCAAGCATAGGTTTGGTAAAAGTGGTCAGTTCCTCTACCTTTCCCAAGCACTTTCCGTCAACACTTGTCAAGGTTTCAGATCAAGTCTCACACCTGAGTCATCCAAGACGGCGATGTTCGACGTAGACGTAGTGTGCGACGGGTCACGGAGAGTTTACGAGTGTTTGTCTGCCTCGCCTGCGCGCGGCTCGCTGCTCTGATGATGACGGTGATCTGTTGGCCTTTTCAGTCTGATTTAGGATTTCTTCCATTGTTTGATTTGCTTGATAGCCGGCAGATATGGCTCTGAGTCAGAAGAGAAGCATAAACTGTCTGTGTTTTTGCTTCTAAAGTTTATTTCAAGTAATTAAATTGCACTTCAGCATCCTTGTGCAGCTGCTACAACTCCAATCTATTTTCTTGTGACTATATTTTTGGTGCACTAATGTTTAAAAATGGGTATATTTATTTTCTTATGTTATTTCAATACAGACAAAATTACCTGAAAAAAACATTTATTGGAAGCTGTTGGGTAAACATGTGTGAAATCTGATTTACTAACAACATTTAGAATATTTTTTTTGTGATTGTACGTGCTTCTGTGTGTGTGTCTGTGTATGCGTGCGTGTGTGTGTGTGTGTGTGTGTGTGTGTGTGTGTGCGTGCATGGGGTTAGTCAGCTCAGAGGAATGCTCTCTGTGCCTGCTGGGGCTTTGAGGAGGGCGTGGGCTGCTGTTTGGTTTGCGGCTTGAAACCATGGGTGGAGGGGTTAGAGACAACTCTGCCTCGACTTGGCCCTGGCTGTCTCACTATCTGCGGGGGAGTGCACATGCATGAGGCAGAAGCACGCACACACACACGTGCAGTCACAAACACACACAGACGCGTTCAGCAGACAACAAATGCGCCTTTGTGCTCCACTGGCTGCTACTGCAGCTGCAGAACCTGCAGGACTACAGCTGGATATGTGTTACAAAAACAAAGTTTAAAAGGAGGAAGAAAGTTTAGAATGGGTTGGACGATAAATTGATTTTATTAATTAATCAAATTTTTTTTTTTGAAGATTTAATTTTTGAGAAATCTGGACACCCAGAGCTGCCATCTTGCTTAACAAGAGCTTTTAATATTAAATTCTGTTACTATTTCTTTGAGTTCAAGGCAACTTAATGACTTCTAAGACTATTTTGTCATAATTTTAAGACTTTTTTTTTCTCGTAAAATTGCATCTTTTATTAGGACTGCATTCTCATAATTGAACAAAAATGTTCTGGCCTAATACTCTTGTTGTACAACTCACAGAAGGGATGATTGAAATAGAAGCCACTTTGTGGACACTTCATTTTCAGAAGAGAAAGGAAGCGAGAAAGAAAAATCAGTTGAAATCGGATGTGCTATGAAAAAAATCGTATTTTTTTTAAAGTGATATTGTACTGACCTTAGAAACTGATCAATTTAGGAATAGATTGTCGGAAAAGGCTCGTAAATGTCGCTGAGAGTCGACAATAGGAGCCATCTTTCACTGAAGATGAGATAGCGGGTCAACGCTACCCTAAACCCTCTTCAGACGGATCAATGCAGAACTGCTGGCATTAATATTTGATGGAAAGATGTTTAAAAACCCCTGTTTTGTTAAACTGAAATGTACTTTTAAGGTGAGAGCAGCACTTATCTGTGAGTAAGAGACCTAGACGCGTAAGTAAAGCTGAGAGCTTCCTATGCACTTAACCATCAAGGACATCCATTAGCTGGAGAGAAGAATCGAAACGTGTATGAGTTTTAGTTGAGAGGAGGTCACCTGCGATTAGTTTGGTATTTCGGTGTAGAATTACTTTCTAGTGCAGCAGAAAGAATAGTCAGAATGAAGCAATTTATTCTTTTAGTAGGTCAATACTAGATGTGTTTGGCTTATTTTTTCTGGACTTCTGGGAACCTGGGGCTGCTCTGGTTTCCTCCCACAGCTCTGCAGCCTGCAGGCTGGGTGGAGTAGGGTTTATTCTCAGAGGTCCATGGAGGTGAACAGGCCGCTGTGTGTGTCATTCATATAATCAACATCGGCAGAGTGCTAGTTCATTGCTTGTAATTAGATCAGTGTTAACTTTTACCCCACATTGGACAGATTAGAAATTTTATCTTATTTTGCCATCTAAAGGCAAATGTTATTCTTTTATGCTTGACATGTAAGATCTGCACATCTTAGTGGCTGTATCAGAAAAAAATAAATATTAGCTGTTTGGATAAAGAATATGGAATATTTGAGAGATTGACTGATGATGAGTTTCATTTACACTGGAAGTCGGATCTTGGATTGACATTACACTTGTCTTGCTGTTGCAGTCCAGTCTGTCTCCTGACAGTCTCAGCATGCTCTAACCGGGAAAAAGCAGCAGAAGACCAAACTACCTGCCACCCCTATCCGTAAATATTAAACTAAGGCTTTAGTATGCACAGGCTAAACAAAACTATACAGTTACAGATTACCTGATCTAATGAAAGCTGATTTTCAGCAGCAACATTCAGTATTCGGTGTAAATAACATGAAAGCTTTGCTTCATCAGTAGTTTATACTGGTGGTAGGGGTGTAATAATGTGAAATATGTTGTGAGCACTCTTTGGAACAAGCATTTGAATTCCCAAGTCACATTTCTAACTTCTGGCTTTCTGGGTAATTTGACCAATTTGAATCTTTAAAATCAGATAAATGGAGAACATTATTATACTAGTCCAAGAAGACCTATGATTTTCTTTTACTTATTGATTGTCAAAATTGTTCTTCTTTTGCTGTATAATTAACTGCTTCCTTCCTGATTCAGACTGATTAAGTCCTTCTGGCATTCGCTTCACATCTCTGTTAGCTCAGAAAATACTCTGTCTATGATGTAAGCTGTGCAGCAAAGTAAGAAGATGTTTGATTTTATCAGCAAATATTAAAACAAGTTAAAAATATGCATAATTCTCAATTTTAAATCACTATGTCAAGGGATAGTTGTGATAAGTCGTGGGAAAGCAAATATCAGCTGAGTAGTTACACTCATAATTTGAAACAAAGTCTTTTTTTTTTTAGAATGCATTCACACCAGCCCTTTTTAGTCCACTTTAGTCTAATGCCAGCTTGTTTGTCTGTAAACTTGGACATGGGTAGGTGTGAATGCCCAATCGAACTAAAGCGGACTAAAAAAAGCTAACACTGGTCCTCCTAAAAACTTAGGTCTTGGTTCAGTTGAAGTGAGCTGCGGCGCTTATCGAATGCATGTGGATGCAAGCGGACCGGAGACCGCTCCAAAAGCAGGAAGCAGACTGTAGTGCAGGGCATTCTGGGTAAATACAACCAAAACAAATGCAAGAGTCTAGTGCTAGAGAAATGGCTTGTGGTCTTTTACCAAAGACAAAAGGGAAATCTTCCAACTGATAAAATCTGATGCCACTCCATTTTTGTTTAGATCTTTTAGGAAGAAGGAAGTTTCTCTCCGCTCATGTCTTCTTCAAAGGTTTTCATGTCATTTCTTTCAGTAGTTCTTGGTGCAGCGCCACCACAGGCGAGGGGGTAAACAGGTTTTTTATAGTGTTTGGTTCGTTTGACCCAGTCTGAAAGCGAACCGCACCAGCTGAAAATGTAACAAAGGTTGCAATTTTGGTCCCCGACTGAACCGAGTCTACCGAACCATAAGGCATGAAAACACCCATCAGTATTTCTGAACTTTTTTGTGCTGTGCTTCGCACTGGGAGTTGCTGACGGAGTGTGGATAAGGCATCGCTTCAAATGAATGAACAAACATTAATTACTGGGAACCAGTAGACACGGCTCCACCATTTCCAGCTGTAGGGATAAAACTTAATGTCTCTGCCATCTGTATGGAAAGATGTATGATTTGTATCCTCAATATAACTAAGTAATTTATCATTTTGTTCAGATATTCTGCTCAGCTCATTGACCGTTTGCAGTAAAACGAATGGTTCCCTGCCCTCCTCTGCCTCCCCAGTTTTTGCGTCCAGACTGTTATTTGTAGTCTAGCCTTGCTGATCGTCTGTCTGCTGGTTTTGTGTTTCACATTTGGGCCTCCTTCACGAGTCCCAGCACACTATGATATCACCTATGTGCCACAGTCAAACTTTTCTCTCACAGTCTACAGTTGTCCCCCTTACTCCCCCCACCCAAATCCCCCTTTGTTAGAAAAAGAGAAGTCTGATGGGTTTTCCAGAGAGAGTGGGTGGTGTGTTTGGAATATGTTTCTCTGCTTTCGTCTCACTGCCGCTGGAATGCTTTCACCAGCCAAGGTTCCTGCACTTCCTTTTAGCAGTGATGCTGATTGCTGCGGGTTAGCGGTGACAAAAAGGCGTTTTCTCTAAACTTTCTAATTGGAAATGTGATTTGAAAAGGAAAGGCCCTACATGTTGTTTCCAAAGCGCTCAGGTGACACTGGCGTTCTAGACAAAACATCTTTCAGATCGTATGTCTGTGCACGATGAAGGGAGAGGCTGCTGTAATACGAGTGTGTGTCTTATTTACCCAAAGACAGAAAGAGGGTCTGACTCATTGCTCTGGGATATACAGTGGCAGTCAGAAGTTTACATACAGTCATTATCTGCATGAATGCCATAGTAATTTGGGACTTTTACTGATTCTATTAAGCTGTGTTTTTTTTTTTTTTTTTGGATGAGATGTTTGAGTTGAGATGAGTTTAAAAAAATAAATATATGTATAAATCTGTCTGTGCCAGGAAGCCAAAACGTTTAAAACTTAACTATTGTTACCAAACAGAGTTGTTGAATTTTCCTGTCAAAATTATGACCATCCACTGCTTTGTCAGAAACAACCAATCAGAACCAGGAGGAGGATCTTACCACTGTCAATCTCCCTCATGTACACTTTTTAACAAATATGTATAAAAAAAAGATTTTTTTTTTACATACTGCTGCATTAAATTCCATTTCCTTTTTTTAAAAATATTTTTATTACGTGTTGTATAGTTCCATCCAAACATAGGAAATGCATCATTAAAAAATATGAAAGTCATGATGACTTCTTTATTGTGACAGATTATGCTACTGAATTATATGGTTACAGATGGTTAAGTAAACATATTTCATAATGTTCATTAGTAGATCCTGCACATGATAAATCCAAGTTCCTCTACATGGTGAAGACGGTTCAAAAAGTTCTCTATGACGTTTGTAGAGATCCAGGTGGCATTACATGCACTGTATTAGTGAGAGGATTTTTTTAAAGTCTCTGGCATTATTTGTTATTGTTGTGATCCTGCTTTGTGATGAAGTTGCCATTACTCATGTGCACACTTTGGAAAAACCTGTTTACACATACACCACTTCTACTGGTTGCAAGGTAGATATGACGCTAAAATACAATTAAAAGAATAACTTCAATTATCCCAGAAGAGTAAAGGAGAAGACTCTGCTAATTCTCATATTTAACATTTTGTGAAGGATGTTAATGAGTATATACTTAGGTTGAAGTTCTCTGAAGGATCGAGCTATGCAGGGTTAAACTTTCAGTCAAATAGGAGTCAGTTTATCTTCACTGACATCAGATTCAGGGTTTCCCCCCAGTTTGTAATAAGCCTGGTGGGCCACCAGGTTTTAAATGTTTGCATTTTTTAAGATGTTAGAGATGGTATTCAGGTGTTGATCTTTCAATAACACATTATTATCAAGTGATATTTTCAAATTTCCTGTCAACTTCAAACATTTTTTAACTCAAAAACACAGCGTGCCGCTGGATGAATGACTGCTCAACCACCCAACCGTCGGGCTTCGCATATTTTCTGGGGGAAACATTGAGATTGTTATTAGCAAATGGAGGTTCAGACGGAGAGACTTTTTAGAGAACACGAATGTTGCGAAATAGCCGCTGAAGTGCTTTGAACATCAGCGATGAGTTTAGTTTATCGGACCCAGACTGTCATTTCATGATTTATCTCTTCACGTCTCTGAGAAAACCTCTCTGAATTGCAGCTCTGTGGGTCATAACTTGACCGACTAATCAAAGACACATAAAATTCACAAAAGACACTCCAGCTTTCTACCCCCACCCTCGTCCTTCAGTCGGGGGACAGACGGCGCACTCTGGAGGTGGGGGTCAGTCACAGACACTCTGAGCTGCCCTGAGCTGTTCAGAGTTATTGTCCCTCACCCCTCCTCCCCCCATCCACCTCCTGCTGTTTCCCTTCACCCTTTTTGCTCTTATGGGGCAGAATGTGACTAGTAGTGATGTTCATGTGATTGTAACAGTTTTAAAAATCAATTTTACCCTTTGAATTACATACATTTTGTTCAGATTGAGCCCTGAAAGACTGCAGAAAAGTTGCGGATCAGAGTTTGTCACCGGATCCTCTGTGATCTTTCAGGGATCTGGGAATATGATTTGTGCATGAAGCTTGGCACAGTTGTAAAAAGAAAACCTATGTTAAAAGGTCCAAGCCCACGGGGAGGTGTGCGTTTCAGGCGACTGCCAACCCGAACACACGAACGCCGTGTTTCTATGTTATGCCTCTGAGCACAACTGAGCAACGCCCCCTCCCCTCCTACCCCTCCTGCCCCTCATTTCCAGCTTAGTGAAGCTCAATCTGCTCTGTCTGAGTCTGCTCAGTGTGTCAGCCAAAAACATGAAAAATGCGTCTCTCCTCTAATCTTTATATGTCCACATATTTATTTTCTGTTTCACTTTTTAAGAGGTCATTGAAATTGATGAGTTTCATGTTTGTTAATTAATAAAAACAATCCTAGTTATTTCATGTCACTCTCATCATTCACTCAAACATGTAAATGTTGATGGACTGTGAGGTCAGGTTGACCCTCAGCTTCAGGTCATGAAGCACACAGACAATGGCTTAGTTTTCCCTCTGGCAACAAATCTATATCAATTTGCTGCTTTCTGCGTTTTGGGCATCAATTTTGCTCTCGCTCCGTCTCTTTTGACAGCAGCATCAGAGCTCCAGCTCTTGTTCTCTCAAAAAAAGGGAATCAGGATGCTCTAAAGGAGAAGTGACGCTTGTATGAGCTTCCGGGCTTCGTTTCTCATTTCAGCACAAGTATCTGTGCAGGGTACAAATTTAGAAGTTTTGAAAACTATGAAACTATGAATGAAAATTCTCCAAAAGGCATTTTTGGTTTCTTTAGTTGTTTTTTTTTCTCCTTAAATAGAATCTGAGTGCTCAACTCTAGGTCTAGAGAATTGTGTATTGTTTATATCTATTTGCAAGAGCTATGTTTAATATTTTTTATCATTTGCAGCTTTGTAGTTTTATTTAGTCCAGTTTCTGAAGAGTCTTAAGACTCTGCAATTCTTAAACACAGACAGTACAAAAGCATCAACATGTGCAAAACTTTTACTCAAGTCTAGAAATTGTTTGATAAAGCAAGTTAATGGATTCAGTGTTAACATCTTTAAGTTGGAGGTTGTTGCATGCAGTGATTCCTCTGTCTGATATCCTGAAAGCACATTTATGAATCATCTGGACTCCAGTCTCAGATTCTACCTCATTGTTTCTAAAGATATTATCTTATTGACAATTCCTTCACAAAGTCAGACCTGGCTAGCTCTCTGCATTTAATTACATAATATTCAGTCACTGGTGCTTCAGCTGCTCTCTCCTAAACCGAAAGCTGGTCGCATGACACCACAGACAGGAAACTGCAACAACCAACACAGTCTTTCATTTGAGTGTCAGTGCTACGGTTGAAAAGAAAAAGATTTTTAAGTAAAATCAAGATTTTTTTAAGGTCAACAAAAATGTTCACAGCCTTGAATTTTTTCTTTTTCCAGGGTCAAATTACGACTGGGAGGATTGCTGAGTGTGTAAAATCACAGACGTGGCAACAGGAAGAATTGTTTTTCTTTTGAATCATTTCATGGCATGAGTGGATGTCATTGACAGCAATCAGACTGAGGATGGTCAGAGAGAGGAAGAGGGTAGACATGCAGAAAATGTCCCACGGTTGGGAATTGAACCCCAGGTGGTTGCCTTTGCACATGGGACGTCCCTGGAATAGAAAATTGATTTTGGTCAACGACCTCAATCATTTAAAAATACAGTAATCAGGAAAGGCTGATTGGATTGGATCAATACATTCCTACAATGTCTGCTGCCTAACTTTGTTTCAACCATCTGGATCCCACGCAAATTATTATAAAGTGAATCGTCTCTTGATCTGATAACCTTGTTTTGTTTGTGTTTGGGGGCTTTATACCTTTGCCCTGGAAATCTTGAGTCTGAAAAACATACAAACACACACAACAGAGGGCAGCAGGGAATTTGGGCTCACAGCCACCCCCTCCCCTTTGCTTTCCCTTTTTGACATAGCTGGCAAACAGGGAGCCTTAAATCATCCTAAACTGTTTTGCAGGATCTGAATCTGTTTCGTTCTCTAAACAACAGAAGTGATTAATACTGTGCTGGAGGTGTTTCTCAACCAGGTCCCGTTCAGCCTGTAATTATATTGTTTTCTGTGGCTTCTGGTTGAATCCAACCAACCAACATATAAGAGGGTAAAGTGACTGTGCAGAGTAAGCAGCTGGACTCTTCGAGTTCATGGTTTCCTGTGTCGTCTGCTGGACATACCTGAGTTTACTCTGTTCATGCCTTCGAGGGGTTATAAAGACATCTCTGCTGATCAGTGCCGGCAGCTCAAATGCTAAATTTGAAAGACTGTCTGCACACAACTAATAAAAGTAAACAAAATGGGATATTGTTGTCTTTGTGTCCTGGAAACCTAACTACTGCTACTTAGCACTTCAGAAATGTGCAGCCTTTGTAACGCTGATTGTTTCAGGCCAACAAATCTCTCCTTGATCAGCACAGACCCAAGACATGTAGTAATGACAACAGATCAACACTGTGTGACTAATGTTTCTATCATAACAGAGCGAGAGCAGCTTAAAATATGACTTAACGCCTCTTCTTTCCCCTTTTGAACTTTCAGATGGTTTGAGTTTTTTGATTTAAATTTTTCATCACTGCCTTTTAAACGTGTTTGCTCTCATGTCACGGTGACATTTGAGAAACCCTCCTCAAAGCCGTCTCATATCTGCATCGTCTGATTGAAGTAAATTATTTTCATAAGCTGTTACAGACTCGACTAACCACGTTTGTAGATATGGTTTGAAATAAACTTCCAGAGGTACGAAAAGGCCTGAAACTGTGTTGCAATCGGTCATAAACAACACAAGGTTATGAAATCTGGTGAAAGGAAGCAGACTCAATTATTCATCACAAAATATGCCAAACAGGATCACTGAAATAGAAAAGAGGAACAGCAGTCACAAGAGGATTCAAATTAGCACTAAAAATGTGTTGTTGTTTTTTTACAACATATTATTTTTTAACTTTAGATGTGTTACCAATTTCTTTTAGCAGTTTTGCAAAGGAAACTTTTATTCAGCTCAGGTTGGGGGTATTTTTACCAGCTTGGTGAAAGTTTACAGATTGTACTTTGCGGAGCAAAGGAGCAGCCACATTTATCACAACGTCTACCACAAACTGTAATCCAAAGCCAAACTCTGCACCGAGCTGAGTTGTTTGTCGTTAAGGTTCTGTGAGCAGAGAGCAGCCATATTGTCAGCCAGACTGTCTTATCTACCAAATCCTAGACAGAGGAAACTCCTGGTGTTGGTATCATGATCCCAGAAAACATTTTCTCGCTGCTTCCTCTGCTCCATCAAACACACAGCAGTGCTGGCACACAAGAGAGAGAGAGAGATAAATGAAGGTACTGTTGTGTTTTGGTGATGAATTTGCTAATTCATCACCAAGGTGACCAAGAAAGCAGCCATAGTTAATTTAGTGACTGCATGGTTTGATTCCTTTTTTTTTTTTAAATTGCCTCTCATAATCTCCTACTCCAGGACTTGGTTGTAAAAATCAGATCTCATTCAGTTATATTTATTTGAGAGCATATTTTTTAGCTAAAGCTCCACAGACACACATCTTTTAAAACACTTTTAAAAAACACGCAGCGTGAGTAAAAGCTTTTGCCATGAAAAATGTAAACTCAATTTTACAGCATGGATTAAGTAGAAGTTGCCAAGCTTTGCAGTAGAAACTCATAAAATGTCCTGGTCTTTGTTTGGAGCTGATATTTGTCCCTATAAAAAGGTTTTAGTTAAAGCCGTTGACCCTTGGTCATAGTTAGTCTGCAGTGGGTGAGACAGTGACATGGATGCGGTCGTTGACTCTTGCATAACGTGACGAGCTTAGCGGCTTTTTCATTTATTTATATTTTCTGCCACAGGTCATCGTGCTCAAAGAGAAGAAGCTGTACGAACCCATTGTGTCAAACAACAGCCCGATGATATCTGCTGACCTAAATCCTTCTGCCAGTAGCTTTCTATCCCAGATGAGGGCAGATGTTTTACAAGACAATGAAATTCCTGTTGTCCATACTGTAATCTAATTTCCACTCTTTTATTATTAGACGTTACGTCACATCAAATGTACTGAGAGCCTGTGTTCTCATCAGGGGTAGGTCATTTTAGAGCGCTGAGCACCAATTCGAGACTGGTGTTTGTTTTGTTTAAAATGACAGACATTTGCTTTATCTGGCACTTTAGTGGACTATACAAGCTTTATCTGCTAGATGGCAGGAAGAAATATATTTCAGTGCTCTGTGAGTAAGAGGGATAATTGTTATTTGAAGCAACTGCATTGATTTTTTTTTGTGGGGGGGGGGGTTCAAAAATCATAATGCAGCAGAAGCAGCATCCAGTTTCTATACACCACTAATCTGGAACAAACTTCCAGAAAACTGCAAAACCGCCGAAACACTGAGTTTCTTTAAGTCGAGGCTAAAACCCCATCTGTTCAGATTTGCCTTTGAGTAGAATTGATCATCATATTTGATGTGTACTTGCCTGATGACTTTGACAAAATGTAACATTTATTGCTTGTTTCAAACATGGTGGGAGTTCAATAGAGCTCCTTTTAGACCCCCAACAACAAAAGCAGCCAAAGTTTTGCTTTTCTCGTCAACGTTTTATCTGAATTTAGCTCTATGCAGGACGCGTCATTGACGGACTCCTTTTCCATCTCTCTGCAGGTCTCTGGATGGCCGCCTGCAGGTGTCCCACAGGAAGGGACTGCCTCACGTCATCTACTGCCGGCTGTGGCGCTGGCCCGACCTGCAGTCTCACCACGAGCTGCGAGCCGTGGAGCTGTGCGAATACGCCTTCCACACGAAGAAGGACGAGGTGTGCGTCAACCCATACCACTACCAGAGAGTAGAGACGCCAGGTATGACTGCTAATCTTAAAACAGACCTGTGTTACAAAACCGTGCTATGCATCCACTTTATTTTTAATTTTTCGTATATTCTTAATGCAACTCTTGCTACGTTCTGATCCGCATGTTTCTCCTTTTACGTCTCAGTCCTCCCGCCGGTGCTGGTGCCCAGACACACAGAAATCCCCAGCGAGTTCCCGCCACTGGACGACTACAGCCATTCAATCCCTGAAAACACCAATTTCCCTGCTGGCATTGAGCCCCAGAGCAACTACATACCAGGTATCAGCGAGCTTCCAAAGTTGACTCACACCAAAGGCGGGTTTATGGTCTGTCTACACAAGCTTGTAAGATTCAGTTTGAGACAATCTGAGGAATTTCTTGAGTAGCCGATTCCCGAAGAAGTCTTTTAGAACATTTTACGCACACGAGACATTAGTAGTGTTTCCACCATGAATTTTTAGCACATTTGAAAAGCTGTGATTACAACACCTTGATGAGATCTTTAATTTGAGACAGAAAAGTGCAAGGGAACCTTGGCGCAGGGAGAAACCTCCTTTAGTTTAATCTCTGTAAACATACTCAACAGGAAGTTGCTCGTTTAATTTTTAGAGGTTTAGTTAATTGAGATTAGCTCTGTTTGCTTCGGAGATTTTTCTTTTTTCCCCTCTGTCGTAATTCACTTAGATCTGTGCTGTTCATGATTGTCTGAGCGAAGAGGCAGAATGCATTAAGCTGTAGCTTCTTCACCTCATCTCTGTTGAACTGTAGCTGCAAAGTTAACATAACTGTTAATTAAAAACTTAAATCTATTTGTCTTGATTTTTAAAGAATGATTATCCAGAAAAAAAATGTTGCCTCCCCTGTTAACTTTTGAATGAAGTGCATTAATGCCTCTGCGTCCACACGTCAACCGTTTCTCCTGTGTCTCAGAAACGCCGCCGCCAGGCTACCTCAGTGAAGATGGAGAGACCAGCGATCACCAGATGACACACAGCATGGACACGAGCTCCCCAAACCTGTCACCTAACCCTGTTTCACCCACACACAGTAACCTCGGTGAGAACCGCCTGTCTGGGTGTGTGTGTGTGTGTGTTTGTGTTTCTTACCCCCCCTGCGGGAATTGTCTGTTTGGTTTTGGTAAGAGGAAATGAGGTGATGAAAGAGTCCTTTGTCTTTCACGCCCAAGCAGTTGCACAGACCAAGGCAGTGTTCGGTCCACAGTAAAGATACCCGATGTTTACTCTGTCGGGATGAGAAAACATCAGGGAGCCTGCCCTACTACTTGATTTGGAAGGACACATTGAAGCTTTCAGAGGCTGCTCCGCGTTGCAATTTTGCCAGAAATAGTTGACTTCACTGAAAACAATCAAGGATGAGCCTGTAATCTTACTTTTTTTTTGTCTCTGGCATCCCATCTGTGAGGGTTGAGTTTCCTCGCTTTGTTTGGACAAAGTTTCTGGGAAGCAGCGTATGACTCCGAGGTTTTTTTTCTTCTCCGTCTGCAGCCAGCTAGAGCCATTTTTCATTTCTCGGGATGGCCGCACATCCTTAAAAATTTTTAAACACATATATCTAAAATTAAGGCCTTAAAATGCAAGTTGGCCTGAAGTACATTAATCATAGGTCTTAAGTTTTGTTGTGGCTTTGTACTGTTTTTTCTTACGGAACTTTTCAATCAGGGAAAAGTTTGAGTTGCGTGCAGATCTCGTCAAACACCGTGTCTTGAGGTGGTTAAGGCCAACAATAACAAGCTACTAACGTTAGCTAGCTACCGTTTAGCGTCTGTCATGGGTGAATGTAATTTCATTGGCAGGTGGCTAAATGCTGGCCCAGTCCATACGAGAATACATGCATTCTGTGCAGAAAAGCTTAGTAAGGCTTTAAGGCTGTGGAAAAAAGTTGCTGCCAAGAGTCACAAAAAGACCCCAGGAATATCAGTTTTAGGCCCCTAAAAAAAAGCATTTCTTTTATACATTTATAGGTGTTTTATTTGTATAAAAGTTGGTGGCCTGTTTCATTCGTCCATCTTCTTCTCTATCTCTAAATTTATGTAGCCATCTTCCTGGCATTACTTTACATTAAATGAAAGCTACAGTGTTTACTAAGTGCTCTTCCTCTGCGTCTGTGTCAGACCTCCACCCTGTGACGTACTGTGAGCCGGCCTTCTGGTGCTCCATCTCGTACTACGAGCTGAACCAGCGGGTAGGAGAGACCTTCCACGCCTCGCAGCCCTCGCTGACGGTGGACGGATTCACAGACCCCTCCAACTCCGAACGTTTCTGCCTGGGACTGCTGTCCAACGTCAACCGCAATGCAGCAGTGGAGCTGACACGCCGACACATAGGTGGGCCTCATCGCTCCCCTCTAAATCAGTCCAACGTCTGCTGCCGCTGTTAATGTCGCCGTGACATCCGTCTCTGTTCCCTCTAAGGTCGCGGCGTGCGGCTGTACTACATCGGAGGAGAGGTGTTTGCAGAGTGTCTCAGCGACAGCGCTATCTTCGTCCAGAGCCCCAACTGCAATCAGCGTTACGGTTGGCACCCCGCCACGGTCTGCAAGATCCCCCCTGGTGTGTGACAACTCCACAGAGTCTGTGGAAAAACTAAAGAGTGAATGGAGTGTGTTGAAGAAAACCAGGAGGAGGTGGATGGAAAAATTCACTCGTCACAGATTAGATCACAGACGCTGCTGCCCAGGCAGCCACGAACCTTTCACAGGCGCTCTGCGCTTTTAATTGTTCCCAAAAACTCTGCAAAGGCCTGGAATTTGATTTAAGTGTTTTTCAGATCTATTTAACAGATGTTTGGGAAGAATTTTAGATATGGAAAATTCTTTTGTTTTCTGGACCTCGTTACTGGTCCATTGTTCTGAAATTCGGTCCGTTTGTGCCTGCAACTAATGATTATTCTGACGATTAATTGATTATCGGATAAGACAACTGGCACATTTTGCAGATTTTTCATTTAACCACTGAAACATTTTTATACAGTATTAAAACTGTAGTAATGATGCAATCAACAAATAATTAAAATCCTTTTTTTAAATGAAAAAAAAAAAAAATTGTTCCCAAATGCAATAACATAGAATTCCTTTACTGAAGCTAAGGCTATGCCACAAGTTCCCTGCAATACATATTTACAGACAAATGTGTTTATACATCACATGCAGAATGTATTTGTATTTTGTACAGTTTTGTCTTAATTACTCTGATTATGTTGTTTTTTCCTAAAATAAACTTTTTAGAGTTTATTTGAAGAATTAATCAACTAATAAATTAGTTGAAAATTCTTTCAGTAATCGATTCATTCTGATTAATCTATTAGTCATTTCAGCCCATCTTTACATCATGTTTGTTTTGCAGGTTCTCTATTCAAAGTCTTGACGACTGCAGAATTACTGGCCACACATTTATAGTGAAGCTTTAACATTTCCAATTGAAAAAGCAAGAAGTTTACACAGTTCTAATTGTAAATGTCCTTTTCTAAAACACTTCTCAGTATCCATAGCAAAGCCGACAACACCGCAGCGTCTCATTAGTGAAACAGTGATTAATCTAATCTAATTGTGTAAACTGGATGATGCAGAACAGACGCGGTGTGTACACATCACCCCCACTATAAAAGTCCAAGTCCAGAGCAGCACTAATCCAAAAGACCCTCTCAGGTTTCCTCTCGTTAAACAACATTTTCCGTTTCACTAGTGCCTGGATTGAGCCTGGATTTTTAAGTGTTTCTTAATACGTCAAAGCTGAACTTACTAGTTATTTGTCTTACTGGTAAATAGAGCACAGTCAGGAAAAACAAAAGAATAAGTCAAAAGGAGAAACACTTGTCACTGCCAGTTTTATGCAAAGGGCGGCTTCCCACATGCCAGCTTGTAATTATTTTCTGAATTTGAATCAAGCCAGCTGTAAGCGCTCGGGCTTTGGCTGCCTTTGGTTCCTCAACGTAACTCGGCTTGTTGTTTGTCTCCAGGATGCAACTTGAAGATCTTCAACAACCAGGAGTTTGCTGCCCTGCTGGCTCAGTCGGTCAACCAGGGATTCGAGGCCGTCTACCAGCTCACCAGGATGTGCACCATCCGCATGAGCTTTGTCAAAGGCTGGGGAGCCGAATACAGGTGAACCAGAGCTTAACCGGCTGTTAAAATTGTTTCTTGTCCGAAAAGCATTCATGAAAACATCAAAATCACAAGTTCAGTTGTGCAGATTTTGCTAAAAACGGCTAAAACGTCTGAAAAAAGGTCAGTGAAACTCATCTATAATATCTGCATTCTTGCTGAAAATGGAAAAATTACTATTAAGGTAAAAGTTGCCCAAATGTTTTGCATTTTTAAAAATGAATACATGGACCGAAACTGGATTTTTTTCATTTTTATTTTCTCGAGTTAGAAAAGTTGCAGTAAAACAAACTTATTGTGTTAACAGTTTAATCTTCACAGATATAAATATTAAACCGGTTTTAATTACATTTCCCACTTTATTCTAAACAAACCTCATCTTTGTCCCTGGAGTTTTGTTGACAGTTTTATGACGATCGAGTTACTGAAGTGATAAATCATCTCTTATTTATTATCTCAGCTCTGTAAATGCTGCAGAGCGAGGATTAACTCCCTGTTAGAGCCAGCCTGTGTGCGTGTGTGCGTGCGCGCGCGCGCGAGTGTGTGTGAATGGAGACAATAGGAACAGACTGTGAATCACACCCCACAATCCAGCCGCCCCCACTCACACACATCTGCTCACACTCTGGTGAATCCGGTGCATGACATCACTGAGGCCTCGTCAATACAGCCAGGCCCCTTGCTGGCACGCCCGACTATTTTTAAACACACACACACACACACACACACACACACACACACACACACGTGCTATGTCAAAAAGAGATGTCAGACTTTCCCCTCCTTCAGTCCCCTCTCGTTTTTCCACACACTCTGACTCATTGATAGTGGGACGGATTGGTTGGAAATTGGCGCCGACAGAGACGGTTTCCACCAGGGAAAGACCTTGGTGCTGTGAGCGACTGCTCACCACTCCTGTCCTGACCAAACGCTGACATGTGGAGACACTTAAAAACAGGATTCAGGTTACATGATCAAGCAGGCTGCCTTTCTCTCTCTCCCTCCTACACAGTCTCTGTTTTCACTGGTCATTCATTTTGAACCCTTCTGTCTCTTTTTGTTCCAGTTAAATTTTTTTTTGAAGGGGTGGGGGGGGGGACAATTGAAATAAATATTGGAAGGAAATTAGGAAAAAAAACATGCAAAAATAATCCTTTTTAGCATAAAGATTGAAAAAGTATCGAACAGAACAAAGAGCTAAAGAAAAGCAATTCATAAAAACCAGAGCGAAATGCAAACGACAGGAAAAGGGAAATGACACGTGTCAGAGTTGTCACATCTCTGCAGCGTCTTAACAGAGAGGCTTTTGGCAGAGTGAGGAAGAAGGTGTGGTTCTTCCAGCACTAATAGATCAAACTTGTATATAACACACACACACGTTTGCGTGGCTATCTTTGTGGGGACTTTCCATTGACTTCCATTCATTTCTACAGCCTAAACCTTACCTTTACCCTTTTCCTAACCCTAACCATCACATACCTAACCCTAACCAAAACTCAATTCATACGTTAGCCCTAAATCTGACCCCTGACCCAAAAACAGGGTTTCCCCTTGTGGGAACCAGGCTCCCCTCTCCACAAGGAGCAATTGGTCCCCACAAGGTAGTATGTCAGGAAAATCATCCCCACAAGGTAATTACAAACACACACACACACACACACACACACACACAACTGATTATTGCAGGCGATCTTTTCTTTAAGCGTCTTCAATGCTGAAGTTTTCTCCTATCTAACTCCTCTTGTGCCACATTTTGGTTTGTGCTTTAAAACACTGGCTTAGTCTCTCCTCTCACACTAAGAAAATATTTATTACTCCAGCCTTTAAAAATGTGTGTAAATCTACCTGAACTGATGCCTCTTTTTGCTACTTTTTCTTTCTTCAGTCATTCAGAAAAAGATCTAAGCATCTGCACTGAGTTTCTTGTAGAGCATTTCCTGCTTTCAGTGTGACGTCTGTGATTCATAGCTGAAGATCTGCGTAGGCTTTTAAGAAAATCATGTCGAACAACAGAAGCAGAAACAAGAAAGCTGAAGCAAAGTAGCAAAGGAAGTTTTCCGCAACGTTATTGGACGCATCGACTGTTAAGACGTAATCAGTGTACATGGACTGTGGATCTGACTTTGAAGAGCGTTTGTCTGCAGGTCACAGCACATTAACACATTTTTCTATTATGTTAAAAAAAAATATATATATATATATATATATAATTAAATGATCGCAGGCAACCTCCCAACTGTAAGTGCAATAATAACATTTATAGCTCAAAATCTTACTGCTGTAGGCTGGCCCAGCCTATGCAGGGCTATTCCATCATAAACAGGGATTGAATGTTCAATGTGACAACAGATGTTTTAAATATCCATCTGGATCAAAAGGAGGATTCTCAGTTTTCTCAAACAATACATTTAAAAAAACATTCATCCAGATCAGTTATATTTTTTAGTGCTTAGTGTGTCTGTGAAGTAACACAGTAAAAATGTTTTTTATATAAATGCTAGTTCCATGTTTCTTACTTTTTCAGGTTTTAAAATGTGAATTTAAACATTCATTAGTATTTTTTTTTCTCACTAACAGACTAAAAAAATGTGGCCATGTGCTTCTCAACCTGGTTCTAAAATATCAAACATCACTTAAACAACTCTTTTGGGGTATTTTTACAAACAAAACGAAGCTATGAAACCCACAAGCATGCTTAAAATAATCTGTATTTAGTTTTTGACTCACCATTTCCGATTTGACAAAGTTATAGATGTTGAAATGGATCGGAGGTGTGCCACTTCTGTTGCTACAAAGGCAGCATACACGGTCTGGAAACACATTTTTGGTTATTGTGTTATTTCATAATTTGTGGAACCAACAAATAATAAGACTCAGGCACTATTTAAGCAGGTTTAAAATCAGCACTTTGTAAATGTCCAGAAATACATAAAAACAGCAGTAGGAAATGTACAAATTTCTCTGCAGATTTGCAAAGGAAAACCTGAAGGAACTCGTCGTTCGGCCGTGTGTTGGGGGCTCGTCCAGAGCTCCGTTCATGCACTGATCCCAGCTTTGTTACTTTGGGAATATGCAGCCATTCACTGGGGGAATAGATCATGTGTCTCTCTCATCTCTGCGCAGAACTGAATAAAACTCTCTAGATTTTATTTGACTTGCCTCCAAACAGCTGGATCTGCAGGGCTAACGTCTGTCCATCCTCTTCTTCCCTTTGTGTCCCGCAGGCGGCAGACAGTGACCAGCACCCCTTGCTGGATCGAGCTGCACCTGAACGGCCCACTGCAGTGGCTCGACAAGGTGCTCACTCAAATGGGCTCCCCGAACATTCGATGCTCCAGCGTCTCTTAGGGACGTCCTTCGTCCACTCATCTCTCACACGCCACGTCCGCAACTCCCCCCAATCCCAACGTTTCATTCAGTCCCTCCCTTCATTCAGACACTCCTTGTTCCTCCCCCCCACCTCCACACCTGCTGTCAGAAGCACTTTTTTTGAAACACTTTTGTGTTTGTGGCAAAAAGGGGACGAAGTGCATTAAAGTCGTTGATAGGATCTCAACACATTGTCCGAGTTAATTTGATGGTAGTTTTCATCCGCAAGCCAGAAACTTTACATTTGTGTTTGTTTTTTGGTTTTTTTCATTCTTTCTTGCTTGATTGAAATTTGCTGTTCATATTTTTGTACAGATTTTAAATTGAACAGTAGATTTGATAAATAATTTTTATTATTATTATTATTATTATTATTATTATTACTGTTGTGTCCCAAATAGGAAAAAAAAAACATGTAAGATCATGGTAAATACATTTCACTTGACTTTCTTGTTTTGGGGCATTTCTTAGATTATGAAGACTTCTGTAGATGTAAAACAATGAGACAGACTGAACGTGATTTATTTAATACACAAGTTAGCACTGTCTGTAGGAATGTACTGCAAAGAGGGTAGAAATATTTGTTGCGGTTTTATACTTTCATTTTATGCTGCAGGTCTTATTTTGGGTAAAGAAACAAATAGATTTTTGGTGTAAACAGCATCAAAAATAAAATAAAAAAGGAGTCAGCTTTGCTAGTTTGAAGATTTACACCAGCACAGAAAATGTCAGTCAGTCCAGCAACAAATAAGTCAGATTGTGAAGGATTCATGAGGAGAGAATAGGAAGTAAAGCTCTTTAAAACATTACAGGAGTACTAAGAGACAGTGAATCTCACCAAAGGTCACCAGGAGGAAAAATGCACTTGTGTTTGAAAAAAATATAAAAAAATAAAATCAATATTCCAGCATGTAGAATTAGAGATTAGATGTTTAACATGCGTTACTTTCAGGAAGCCTCTCCACGTTGCATAATGTTTGCATCATCTTCGATTGTACATGTAATGCGTACCGAAACGGGACTTGAAAACGACAGACATTGTATTCTTCACACTTTTCAATGACAGAGCTGCACACTCGTAAGTGTGATGTGAATACTCTGCAGAAAGCTTTGATGTGTTCAGAGAGCAGGAAGAGGCCTCTGCTTTGTTGGCGATTTAACTTTTGGTCGTATTTTTAGCCACGCTGACTTTTTGCACATTCAGGACTGGAGAAAAACAGAAACATCTGGATCATAAATAACTGAAAGAGAAGTTAACCAACTTGTGAGAATTTCAATTTATTTTTGCAAATGTTATGTTTTTTTGTTTTTTTTTTAGCCCAAGTCCAAGTTGTGTGTTGGAGGATAGAAAACACTGCAGGCAGGTCTGGGTTGTAGTTTTTTTGTTTTTATAAACATGTTAACATGAGGCAGATTCATTTTTAAGCTTTTTATAAAGGGAAACGTGTAGTTCAACAGCAGCGTGTAAATAACAGTAGTGTCTTAATTTTTTTTTTCATTATTATTATTATAATTTTCAGGTCTCTGTACATATACAATGTTAAGGTGTTTAATTGTGACCATTAACCTTCAAACTTTTGATGGATTTAGAAGCAGGAGAACAAATAATGAAAGAAAAACAACAAAAAAGAAAACTTGGTAAAAGCTGTTGCTAAATTGTAAAAACAGTCACAGCTTTGAACCCATTTTCTTTCACCCACCCACTCAAGTGGAAGTGGATCAATTTCCTTCTGGTTCTATAACACTAGACAAAGACTCAGTGGGCGTGCATGAACAATATGTTGTTTTTTCTGTCTTTATTTACATGAACCTGGCTCTTGATGTTAATGGCACCCCATTGGTGCTAATCTGCAACAGAAGAAAAAGCAGCGACATAGTGCCATTACACATACGCGGGCCGATCCTAAGCGATCATTTTTAATCGTGCAAACTTTCAAAGTGTTGGGTTGTTTCAGAAACAGTAGCATCTACCAGTCTGGAACAAGCCAGCTCTCCGTAGAGCTTCTCGTGTCCTTGAACGCAGCAGCCCTGATTCTGTTGGGATCTTAAAACCCTTGTGGTTGATGTAATTACCCTGTAGGGAAAGTTTTGAAAGCAAATTTGTCCTTTTTTTTTTTTTTTTACACACTCTGAAGGTTATAGCTGTCATGTTTGTTTCTTCCATTTCAAAGTTTCTGTTGTAATCATTAGAGGCAATTTACGGTCCTGAATTGGTCTTTTTAGATTTCTTGTATAAATATTTCCTTTCCATTTTTTGCCCCCGCTAAAAAAAAAAAAACAGTAGATGTGATGCTTTGTATTTTTATGTATTTCTGTTGATCTACAAATAAAATCTCAAACCTGAGCTGAAACTTATTGCGGATGCAGCATATTTTATTTGTGTTTTTAGTTTATTTCTGAACTCAATCTAGAAATGAATTCAATATTAATAATCAGAGCTACCGACTAGATTGTATCACTCTATGTGCTGTGGGTAGATCCTGTTTGCTCATAAGGGCACAATAAGACGTTTACAGCCACTCATTATGGACTTGATGACTCATCAGCCCCACCAGCACCAGACAACAGCCTGGGTACAACAAACAGCGAATTACTTCAGGTCCAGATCGTCCTGTTAAAGATCACACTTGTCAAAAGCTCCAAAAGCAGCGTGTGTCCACCGTGAAGCTAGTTTTGCATCATTTACTGAGTTGCTGACCCCCCAAAAAAGACCCTTACTTCACAACGTACACATAAAAGCACGGTTGAAACCTTCAGCTGCTAACATGGATAAACCAAAAAGTCTAATGGAGAACGGTTTTATGGTCAGATGTAGCAAAGATTGAGCTCTTTGGTCACGATGAGAAGTGTGTTTGGCGGAGTCAAGGTTTTGCTGCCAGAGTTGTACAAAGTGGACAGAATAATGACAAAGAAGAGCCACCTAGAAAGTTCTTCAACTTTCCCTGTAGTCAATGACGACATTTTTGACTCAATCAGCACACATGAACACTGAGTTTGGAATGGATAAAGTTTTATAAAAAAAAAAATATATGTGGATTACGCTTAAAAGTCCAGGCTTTCCAGTTCTTACTTAAATTTTATCTTGTTTGATCCTGCCACCATGGAAACACAAAGGCTTGAAAAATGTAATCAAAGCCAAAAATATAATCTGGGAACTCCTACCTTTAAACACAGTAAGTTAAAGACTGAGTACAATATTTCCTCATCTGTGGTGAATAATTTAGTCTCCAAGAATAAAAAAACCCACTTATTACAAACCCACAGCAGACACTATTGTTTCTTATGTCTGTAGAGCTAGTCAGTTGAATGCATAATAGCTTGTGTCACCAAAAAAAAGACTGACTTGATGTGGAACATGAAGGCTGGCTTTGTTTTGATGCCCTTCAGGTATAGACAGTGAAGTGCACTGCCAGACACGGTTTGAGCCAGTCCACCATAGTCACAGTTTGTCTGCATGAGAAAATCAAATGAGAGAAAATAAATGAATGCATTCCTTTATACAAAAAAAAAACAAAAAAACATCAGACCATGTTGTCTCCATTAGTCACGAACACTGACAAATCCGTTGGTGCCTTTCCACAGCAAAAACAGATGCAGCATTGAGGGCCTACCCCTGCAGCCCATGTCTCACGTTCTTTGAACCGTGTTCAGGTATCATGTTCTTTCCTTTGAAAAGTTTTTATTTTATTATTTTATTGTGACACGCCAACAAGCACCCACTTTGTGTCATCCACACTCACCCAGAAACACTGCAGTTTGACAGAATGTGTTTTTGGTCAATTTCGGTGTTGCTTTCTGACACTGATGATGTGTGGTGCAATCAGAAAGTAATAAGCATGGCTTTTTTTTTACTGTACTTACTAGGACTGGGCAATAAATCAAGAAATATATATCGGGATAGACGCATGATCAATATCACGTCTATGAGCATGTGGGTGAGTATAATGTCTTAATACGAGCTTATGAAAATCTGCCTTTAGGAAAATGCCGAACAATAAATATAAGCATAAAGTGCTTATCATCTTCATCTATCTGTTTTTCCTGCGTTGAGTATTGTATCGACCATTTTGTTGTACTCGTTTGTTACCAATTTTCTTGAACTCAACCGTTGACTTAAAAGGCTTGAGGACTTGCTGCAGGAAGTACCAAACCACATTTCCTGGTGTCAGCGTCAGAATCCAGTCCCATTTCTCAATTTATTAAAACTCGTGAATCTCCGTAGATTCTGGTTCTTTTGATCCATCTTTAAATAATATAAGTCTATCCATGAATTGCTTATTTATGAAATGCACAATAAAGTTGTCTTTATTTTTGATTATTGTATGCAAAGATAAGCCATTAGAGCTCCATGAAATGTTCGGTTTGGATTTCATTTCAATGTAAATCGTGAACTTCCTGTTGTTCTGATGCTTCTGCTGCACAAAGCTGAGCCAAAGCTCTATTTCCTCCTCAGCATTCAGAAACCTGCAGATCATTACCAACTTCAGCTGTAATCTTCAGAGAAACGGGGACTATGATTTTTTGTTTTATCACATTTTTTTTTTTTACTTTTCAATCATTTTTTAATTCGTTTTAGACAAGTGCTGCCTCACACCGTCTGTTTTTAGTTCTCAGGGCTTTTGGCAGCAGGTTTCTCCATAGCAGGCCTGCTGTACGGTTCTTTCTGTCCTCATGCTAGTACTTTCAATAGCTACTAAGGTTAGCTATCGAAGCTAACATTAGCATTGTTGCTAATTTGCAGCGTTAAAAACCCCGATTCGAGTCAGATCAGGACGCTGTATTCCAAAAGACATACACACTTTTGCAAGCCACTTTTACACCTCTTCAAAAATGTTGTAGTTAAAATTTTTATTTTCCGTGCATTAATTTTAAGTTAGAACTAAATCCTAAGGAATATGAAGACTTCTTTTATTGTGCTCTGAATAGCCCTTCCCAGACAGCTTTGCCTTTTTACTTAGCAGCTTTTCAGAAGAAAGTTTGTGTTAAGGGCTGTTAGTGTGCCTATAAATGTATCTGCTCTCTTTTTATTTCTTACCTTTTTTTGCAGCCGCAGCAGCTTTGCCTGCACTTTCAGCCTGCACCACAGTTTCCTGCAGGATTTCTAGCTCGAGCGTCAGACAGTCCTTCAATAATTAACTCCAGTTTGTGGAGGTCAAATGCCGGGCAATTATGAAAGATTGACTCAGACTGTAAGTGTGCAATGCAGAGCTTTTTTAACAGAAACAGACTGACGGTCTTGGCTGTTAATATTTTACATTCCAGTAGCTCTCAATTATAAATGGGTATCAAGTGTTTATTTAAATCACACTAAAGCTGTTTGACTTTGGGGATTATTCAGGACCCCTTTTATGTTTTTTGCATTTTAATAAGCAATTTATCTAAGAAGTATATGAATGTGACTGTTTTATTAACACTTTAGTCAAATAAAATAGCAGCATAAATATGCACATAATTTACTAAATGCACAAATAAATTTGTAAAGCTATACATTAAACTTCAGTTGACGGTATTTCTAATATGGGTTGGTATTTTATATTTTCTGTTCTACAATGGATCATAAAATAACTTAAAATACTCTTTGAGTTCTTATGCTGCTAAGCAGTTTGCCTGCAGACAAGGAACATATGCACCACAAACGTATAAATTTAATGTGTGTATGTCAGTTTCTTTAAATGATTCATTTTTATGTAAAAACACATTTATTAAACAAATTGATTGACGAAATTGAGGCTGTTCTGGTCCTAAAACTTAGCATTACTAATATAAATGTTCCCAGTTGTTAGCAGCTTATTCAAACTAACTGGACCTGGTTTGTTCTCTCATGCAGTCGGTGACATGAGTCCTTTGATAATCAGGAACCTCACAGATTTAGTCGATTACATTTAGGCACACGCTATTTTAAATGTAAAAAAAATTGAAAAAAAGAAAAAAGTCTTCAGTCAACTTAATTTGTATACCACATATTTCAGCAACAAGGCCATTCAAAGTGTTTCACATCATAAAAACACAAAGTCATAGTCAAGGTTATAAATTGCAAACCCTTTTTATTTTATCTGTCAACATCTTTATGAAATAATTTCTCTACTGAGGCTGTGAAGAAACTGTTTAGCTGTCTTAGCTCAACACTGCCATCTGTTGGCTGGTGTCAGATATATTCATTTACAAGTTTTTTGTTTTGTTATTGTAACATTCAGGCCTACATCTATAATATAATATAATATAATATAAAACTCCAAGCTGAAGTTTTTTTTCACTGATGCCATTTCATGAACTTCATTTCATCACCACACTTGTACTGGTTGGTTATTAAAAAAAAAAAAAAGTAAATGATTACATTTCCCCAAAGGGTTTTTGGTCAACATAACTAATATATATGTAAAAACATAATCTTTCACCATAATCTTGCTTTAAAACTGTTGAACTGTCTCTTTAAAGTGACCTTCTTTATTAAATCAGACATTTTGGGCTACTTGTTGTTGAGTTTTCTGAAAAACTTTCACATTTTTTGAAAGATTTTTAAAATGTAATGAGAGAAAAACTGTCCCCCAATCAAAGTTTTAAATGATTTCTTACGGTAAAGACTCGCCGTGTTTCATTTAAAAGGGTTCTGAGAAAGTCATTCCTGCTTGTGTCTCTACATATATAGACGGGATCACGTATCAGTCATCTCTTTATTGTCTGCAGCTTGTATTTGCTGCTGCTGCTGCTGCTGCTGCTAGACCTTTGACAGGAACTATAAAAACAGAAGCTTATAACTCCACCCTCCATCTGTTGGCTTCCTGTCCGTTACTGGATGGGTTTTAAGACTTCATCGTGTGGTTTTTAGTTTCTTTTTTTTTTTTAATGGCTTGGCTCACCTTATCTAAAAAATCTTTCACGACGCCAAGATACTTCTCGATCCTAAACAGATGCTTTTAAATGTTCAGACATCAAAGCTGGAAAGTAGGAGGTCTTTGCAGTTGCTGCTCCTGTTTTGTGGACGGACCAACACCCCGGACACAAACTACTCTGGGCTTAACGACTTTTAAACTTCCTTTAGTATCAACTGTGCTTTATTGCATTTAATGCTCTAACTTCTTTTTTTTTTCTTCGCTAAGTTAGTTCTACTTATTCCCACTAATTTCTCGCTTTGTGGTTGGATTGTTTTGCGAGGTGTTTAATCATAATTGTATTAAATCAGTGTTTGTTTGGTTGCCATATAATTTCTTACAACAGACGTTGACTAAATGACTCAGAAAAACTCTCAGCTTGTAGTTCAGTGAGAACATTCTGACCAATTCAACTTTCGGGAGGATCAAACTTCATTTTTTTCACTACTATTATCAGTTTATTAGGTTTTAACAAAAATCAAACAGAATACTTTTAATTGCTTAGCATTTAAAACTAAGATCCAAAGAATGATCGTTGTTGTTTGGTTGTTGTGTTACCACGGTTACAGTCTGACGCTACGAGTTCAATCCTGACTCGGTGTGTTCACAAATACATCTGGGTGAATAATAACCTGCTATCCACAGGTGCTGTTAAGCTCAACCAGTTAACCTTTGACCCCCTCATCCCAGAATCCACCAAGTCTACATTGAAACACTGCTGGTTGTTCTCAACAGGAAGAGGAGCCCCAATCTCAACTTCAGGGAGAAAATGTAACAGGAAGCAAACAAATAATCTGAAAAGTTTTCCACCACAAAACACTACAATGAAATGTTGGTAAAAAATGATGCAACTTTACTGCATGCAGTTTGAAACCCTCCTTTCTTTTTTTCTCCATCAGTGTTTCCACTTAGCACAGCGGTTAATGGTAATAAGGCTGTTGCCGTGGAGCAGTTTGGTCATTTGTTCATGACTAAATGAACATGCGCCGCTAAACTGATGTGATAGGGTTCCATCTATTGACAAGACGGAGAGAAACATTCCTCCGCTGAGGTGGAGGGAGCAGACGCGTGGGCGAGAAGATGAAACGACGAGAGCCGTCAGCTCCGGCTTCCTGTGAAGGTCAACTCAGAGTAGCCGTTTCTTGTTGGTAAACAAATCCATCTCCGCAAAAGGTCACCAGTCGTTTCGCGGCGTTTCCTCTCACTTTATCTCCTCGTCGGTTCCCCGCGCTGCCTCCTCCAGTCGTTTGGCTCCAGCTCTCACTTACTTACTTTCCCCCAGAAACGCCTCGTGTTTTTTTTTTTTTTTTTTGTTTTGTTTTGTTTGACTGTCAGGGGGCGCAGGCTGCAGCATTATCAGCAATCTGTAGCCTCCAACCTGATTGCACGGCCGCGGGTGGCTACGCTGCAGCTGTCTCTGGGTTTGCCAACCAAGATGGGCGCCCAGTTCCTCCAACTGGCTGCTGTTGGCCCCACGCCCGCGTGTCACCCTCTCTCACACACACGTAAAGGAGCCACAGAGCTGGCCACAGCCCATCCGCCTGTCAGCCGCACAGGCGCAGGAGAGGAAATGTCACGTTGTGAGAAGACATTTTGTGTCGACAAGATTCATAAGCACCTGGCCGGCGCTTATGTTCACCACAAAATATGCATTTAAAGCGTCGAAATGTAAGGGAGGACGAGGGAATTTTTGCCCCTTGGGTAGTTGGCGTCTCCCGTTTCCCGACAATATGTTGCAAAGCGAGCTTTCCAACTATACTTTCTATATCTGCTTGCTTCTCTATCTCGCACACTTCCATTTGCCAAAGCCCTGAAGAACAAGGAGACCGAGTGTAGGGGCTCTGAAAGCACAGAAAGTGTGAAAGAAAAGTGGAGGAAGAAAGAGGCAGCGAAGGAAACATATTTACTGACATCCATGGGCTGTCACCGCTCTGATTAATGGCGGCTGGAATACCTGGCTGGTGAAAAGGTGTTGTTGGGGTGTGGAGAAAGCCCGGGCGCTGACCCAGAACTAATAGCATTCGACTTGAACAAGCTGTCCAACCTGAGAGAGTTGGAGCTCCTGCTGGCGCCCGAGCTGCACCGGGCTGGAAACAAGAGAAATAAGAAAACTTTCAAATGGGGAAACAAAGTAGGCGTTCGGGACCGACCTTTGAACTTCAAACACTTAGCCTGACTTGACGGCTCGAAATCACTTTGTTCACCCATCACACTACGCACCTGCACATGCAATACTTACTCAACTTTTGAGCTTTAAATTACCATGAAGTGTTGGCATCTTTAACAGGCAGGGAGCATGGAGGAGTGGGAAACTGTGGGCCCAAATAAGATTCACCTCGCTTCCCGTGCTGCGGGTATAAACACCAGATGTTTGGATGTTACAAATGCACTTTGTTATCATTCTGGTTTTCAACAAAAGGGAAATAAATATAACTTTAATTAAACATTTTAGCCCATCAAGGGTCAAAGGTCTATCTATTCAGTTATCCATTCATCTACAGCTGCTGATCGTAGAAGGTTTGCTGGGAAGCCGGTTCGTTTCTCCAGCGGTCGTCGGACATCCTGGACAGGTTGCCACCCTCCTGCCCCAAATGCCCCACTGCTCCATCCTTTTATTTATTTTAATTTTATTAAAATCTCTTTTTAACTGCTTAAAGTATTTGTTGGGAAAAAGAAACAAAAAAAACAACTTTTGCCTTTGCTGTTTCCGTCATGCTTCCCCGTTTCATGGATCATATATGAATATTAAGTCAAAGTGTTGACTGGCTCGTGCCGGTTCTGTGTCAGGCCGCTGATCTGTTCGTGGTGCCGTCACTTCCAGAGCGCTAGAACAAACTCCAGCTTTTTATTCAGAGGGTTTTGTTCCTCTCTCTCTCTCTAACTCCCATGTTCCACACTTCTGTTTATCTTACCTTTCCCAACAATTTCCATGCAGCGTTTCAATGTATTTAAAAATGCAATGAACATATCTATCCTCCCCACCCCCACTTCCCACTGTGATGATCACTAAGAGGCTCCCACAAGCTCCTCCTCACATTTCCCCACTAAAAAACAAAAAAAAAAAAAAAAAAAAAAAAGAAAAACCCCGGGTTTTAAAAGAAAAAATC
>NW_015113729.1:160863-205102 GCF_001443285.1 Poecilia latipinna
GATGATCCCAAAGAGGCCCCCCCAAGCCCCCCCCCACATTTCCCCCCAAAAAAAAAAAAAAAAAAAAAAAAAAAGAAAGAAGAAGCCTGGGTCTTGCATGAAATAATCTGCAGAGTACTTGCCAGGAACATCATCCTGCCGAGGCTGTTTTTGCTGAGGGCAACAGAAAGCCCAACAGCTGGGACATAATGAAGCTTTCAGGCACTTGTTCTCCCATCATGTAGCGCCAGCCCCTGTCTGCTTCCACCAGATGTTCCGTGTTTTCCCTCCAAAAGCCTCTCCTGCCAGAATCACGGGGACAATCACGAGCATTGCGGGAACTAGCTAACTCCACAGTCAGTTCATGATCATAGGGTAATAGCTGGGTTAATTGCTTGTTTCGTGTTTACTGGGTGAGGCCCTGTCACTCGCTTGTCATATTTTGTGGCTGTTGAGTTTGACACAAATCAGAGGTGTTTTTCCTCAGCCCCCGGTCTGGAGTCGGAGCGGTATAAATAGGAGGTTTCTTTGAATGTTGCACCTGTGACGATGGAGGACTGCATTTTTAAAAGCCATCTTAGATTAGGATGTCATCCCAGATTGTTAGGGAGCAGATTATTAGCTAATCAGAAATGACCTAATTCAATTGAGCGGAACCCCATGCTAGGCACTTGAATTTATCACTTTAAAACTTATAATTAAGAAATAAATACCAACAAGCTATAAATTGGGAAACAGGACAGTGACTCTAAAGATGCTTATCCAGTGTTTTTCTCGTTAATCTGTGCACACTGGCAATGGAAGCACAGCTGGATAATGAAGAGTGGATTTCCACTGCACCGTTTCCCAAAGCAAGTTTTAGGAAAGTATGAAGGCTGAAGGCAAAATAAAAACTGCTTGCGTGAGTTTGGGTCGATGACATCACAAGAGGCTCAAGGACGGAGTCGACCAGTCGGCGTCGGCCGAGTTGATGCGTTTGGGTTGAAACGTTTTTTATTCTGATAACTGTAGCGGACAAGAATCGGTTCGTGTTTCCGCTTGAATATTTCCATCTGAGTAGCATGAGCAGCGGATGGCACAGCCCTACGGCTAAAAGATGCTAATGGAACTCATCAACACCTTGTTAATTTTTTATTTTACGACTTTCTCAAGATCAAGAATGAAACACTGCCACTTCACTTTGCTGTCTGTGTTTCATTGTTGCCATATTTTCCTGAAGTCCATTCTGTTTTCTCTGGCTAACACTGTTTTGTTGCAACCGTACAGAACACCAGTGGACACCTTTGAAGGAAGATCCGAAACGTGCAAACATGGAGGAAAATCTTCAGGAAAGACACAAACAGACGCACTCAAACGAATCTGGTCTATTGTGATGACACAAGAGGCACCAGAAGCTCGTTATTTACGGGTTAGCTTTTATCTTGATTAAATAATGACATCGCACTGTGTAAAGAAAACTGATTATTACATGTCGTTGCGTATGTGATCAACTTTATTTAATGTGAGCTTGACTGACTCTACAAACGAGACTGCAAAGTTGGAGATTTACAGCTGGGATAGAAGAACTCAAGTCAGTTTGTTCTCCAATCCGGCATATTATATCCTCTACCTGTTTGAAACAGCTGATATGAATCGAACAGATTTTACGTTGTTGGGATATTTAGGGGATCACGCCAAAATTGAAACATCCTCATAAAGACATTCTCCAATATTTGGGTTTTAGGTCCAGTTGTGCTCATTCATGACTGAATTATTTATATGTTAAAGTTAAGTGTCCGGTGAAAATATTTGTGTCTCGGACTGAAAATAAGGGAATAATGAGGGGAAAAAGTCCAAATCATTATTTTTGAAGGATCTTCAGAAAGCCTGAAAATCCCCTGATCCACATCACCTTTAGAGGTCCTACTAAAATCTGACTTTTTAAGTAAAAAAAAATATTTTCTAAAATGGAAGGATGACTTTTTCTGTTTGTTTTAAATGTACTTTCCATCTAACCAAATTGGCCAGACTCTTCTATTCCTGTGTTGCAGACTGAATTAATTGAAACTTTTACATGTGTAATTAAATCATATCATTTATGTTTCTCCCCAGTCCTGCAAAACTGATCATAGTCAAACCTTGTTTTTCTTCCAGGGAAATAAAAATAAATAAATAAAAAAATATCACTTTGGGCCATCCTGTCACTGATCAATGCACTATTAGCTGTTTAACATCTGGCGAGCCACTGGAAACTGGCTTATATGGCAACACTGTGTTGCCATCATCCTCCCGTCATTAGCTTCCTCCATTGCCCCGGGGTTCATGATGTCGTTAGCTTACATAGAGACGCAGTAAAGTGGCGTTACATGACGTTTCGGAGCCTCTTTTATTGGAGTAGCCTGCTATGCAGCCGGCTTGTCCTATTTCATGGACACCACAGGGAAATAAGACCTGATGGGAGTGAGGGCTTGACGACATTAGGGTTTAAATTTCTTGCTAACTTAATTTGGGGATTTGAAAAAAAAAAAAAAATGATGATCAAGCTTGCAAAATCTTTCCTGCTGGTGGTCTAATGTTTGTGTTTATGAGTGGATATGCTAAAACCGACTTGTTTGTTAACTTAATTAGTCTGAAAATGTGTGCTGCGCACGTGGCAGATGAGCCATATTTTTGGTTTTTTGCAGCATTGACCCCTCAACGCCTCCCCTCCCATGTGACACAGAAAGTTTAAATGAGAAGTGGAAACTTGCACCGTTGCTGCAGTAGTTTTAATCAAATGTGCAGTCAAAATAATTAGACTCAATGACGGAAATTATGTAGTTGTAATTACAAACAGATGGGCGCCTTTATTTGCACTTAAGGCGACAGTGTGCATGGGAAATGCGGTGTGAACAAGAATAATTAAGAAGTTTAAAGTCCTGTTTTCCCAACTTGTGGTTTAAATAATCAAGAGTATGATGTACATTTGTTTCAAATTAATTATACAAACGCTTTGCCAAGAGCGGCCACCGCCTTTAAAAGTGTGAGGACAGAGGAAGGCAAACTTTTTTTTTTTGTTCTTGTTGTTGTTGTTTGCTTAAATGTATAGAGACTTTGTTTGTTTTCCGGAGGGAGGCAGAGTGTAAAGGCTGCACCGCCTCATGCTGGGACGTTTCACAACACCCGAGGGCTCACTGGGGAGACGGTAACTCATCAACCGAGTCGGACGCTACTGTCAGCCGTTCTGCTGGTGTTCACACAGGAAAACATTCTGCGTTTATGAGCATGTTAAGGCGATTTTGTTTGTAATTTGTTGGTAATGACAGACTTATGATGCAATTAGTAGAATTTCTCCAAATAGAACCAAATTTTTCTCTGATGAGCATTCCCTGGGATGAGACAAAAAGATTTATGTAGGGTAGAAGCATGCTTTAATGCCATTCTAGATATGCACAGGCACTGAAACAAAGGCAGGGTTAGAGGTGCAGAGGTGGGGTGCTCTCAGTCAACACAGGTGAACGTGTGCGCAGTTCCTTCGGTGACCAACAGAGGGCACCAGGAGCTGCTGTTGTGTGAATGTATCCCATCCTCTGCATCTGAGCCCTGCTGAGACCTGTGAGCGTTGGCTCCCAAAAATATGCTGTGGTTTGAGAAAGTCTCTCTTTAAGCAACCACCATCAAACAGCTTGTGTCTTATTTCCACCCTCTGTGATTCAGCAAACCTGCAAGCGCCGCTGTGCTTTATTTATGCTGCTGGATGACAGTTTCGCTGATGGGATGAAAAAAAAAAAACAAGAAGAAGAAAAAAGAAAAGTTATTCCTCCTCATCATCCCCACGTTTCCTCCATTGGTTTTGGTGTTTGTTTGCTTTTTTTTTTTTTTTTTTTTTTTTTTTCAAATGAATGTGTGCCAGAAGAGCAGATTAGATGAATCACTGTTAGTGGAAGCTGCTGTGGGCTGGCGCCGCAGACAGAAGGGAGAATTCCACGTGGATCAAATAAATACAGATGTGAAGTAATTAGTTGTATTCCCAAGGAGCCGATTGTGAGCATGTTAAAGATGTTTGGGATCAGCTGGCTTTCCCACAGGCAGCTTCGGGGTCGGTTCTAATGGGCACAGGGAGGAGGCGGGTCGCGCGGCCCACAAGACTTTTTTGATGAGTCACGTGTCCAACATATGCAGGCCGAGAGGTCGGGCACCTGCAGAATTAACATGACTTTTTTGGACTCTAATTTGAAATATTTACTACAAAATGTCGACGCCAGCAATGCAGATATATCATATTTCCACATCTGTCTGCAGTATTACTTTTTTTATGTACAGCCGGTAAGTTTGACGAGATGATGAAGGTCGTTGGTTATGACAAAGAAGAAGAAGAAGAGCACAGAGTGTATAGTTTAAAGCACAAAACAAAATGACATGAGAATAAGTGAATAAATGAATAATGCAGGTCATAGAAGTGTGTCATTTTCTTTTAAAATTGATATTAAATTAAATTGTCTGGCTGGGTGCTTTATGGTGGAAAAGTGCAGAGTTGTCCTCATTTATTTGTATTTTGCTTTCTAGAATTCAGAATTTATTGTTTTTTTTGTTGTTTTGTTGCTGTTTTGAGGGTTGTTTTTTCTGTATTTCTTTGTTTTGTTTTATTAGATAACTCCTTTTTTCTGTTTTACTTTTGCTCAGTCCTTTCTTTGTTATTCTAATTTGCTATGTTTATTTCTTGTGTTTAGTTGTTCTTTGCTAAAATAGTTTAATTATGTTTCTTAGATCTAGTTATTCTTTAGTGTTAGATTTACACACCTGCAACCCATTTCTAATCAGCCATCTGTTCCCTGTTCAGTAATCAACATCTCCAGTATGTATGCATTTCATTCTCAGTTCCTCCTTGCTGGTTCCTCCCATTTAATCCTGTCAGATCCCATCATACCTCATTAGTTCTTGTTTCCTTTCCAAGGAAACAAGATATTTTGATGTTTTTTTTGTTCTCCTCTGGCTCCCTGCATTCCCTCTGGTTTTTGCAAGTCTCTTTTTTTTTAATTATTAAAAGTTTCAACATGATCCGTGCTCCAAGCTCCTGTCTGCATTTTGGTCCATCCATAAATTCACAATTCATGACATTTTTAAAGTTGTCCTGAAGCAGTAAAAGACGGTGTGAGTACATACAGTATTCTGAAAGATGTGTACATACTAAAAAACAGAAAATTAATTTAAAAAAACGGAAAGCAGCTAAACAAAATTAGGAAAGTATGGATCAAGACTAAAATATCTTGAGACCTTTTTGCACATTACGAAGGCCAACCAACCAATCAGTTTAAAAATTAACAGGCAGCCAATGAAATAGCAACACAACGCTAATTCAACTAATTAGAGTTGTGTAGCGCACACTGCGTATGACGTCACCAGCATTTACACCCAGGCAAGATAATTCATAAATCAAATTATTATATGCAGAATCAGGATCACATAAAAGCAGTGGTCCACGCTTTGGTCTCAACGTTTGCACCAAGCTGTAGCAGACTTCTTTCATTCAGCGCCTTACAACTAATCTCACAATGGAGAGGTGCAGATTTATGTACTACAAAGAGAACTATCAACACTGCTATCCAAGCACATTCCCACATCAGCCTCTGACCAATCAGACAACACTTTGCATAGAGCTCTGCTGAAATAATTTGATCCACGTCTGGTGTCGAGTTCAGCAGGCACATGCCTTTCTACTAACAAAATGAAGCAGTTTTTGTCATGAAATTGGCTCAATAAGCACCAGTTTTGGCATCTCACATGAAGTATGTCAGACCTTTAAGGAGTTTTTCCACTGGCAATTTGTGCACTAACCACTTAATATCTGGTTCAGTTCTACCCCAAGTAGTGAGCTTTTCCATTATCTGCTCTGTTCCTCACTGGGCGGGACGTGAGCAGCAGCAGCTGTGGCGAACTCTCTACTGATCTGCAGTGAACAGCTGACCACAGTTGCAAGGAACACCCAACAATGAGAACCTTGAAGTTCTGGTTCTGATGAACCAAAATAAACCCAAATATTTAATTTTGTCTAACAGAGATTAAGTCATTTGACTCCATTGCGCCCCCTAGGTTATTCCATCAGCTACATCTCCTCACTCCATCCATCCATCCATCCATCCATCCATCCAAGTGTATTATTATTATCCAATAATAATACAGTTCAATGAATTCAGATTCAAATCAAATCTAAAGTTAAAAAAAGAAACCAAATTTCCAACAACAGATGCTCTTGTTTTGAATTTCCAATTCATCACATCTGCCTTCATAAAAAAAACAACATTAAAATAATAAAATAAAATCAGCTTTAATCTTTACCTGAGAAACAGATTTGAAAGGAAAATGACTGCTGAATGTGTCATCTTGTAGCGAAAGCATGGTTTATTTCCCACATGATGGAGCCATTACCATTAATGCCACTTCCTTGAGATAGTGAAACCCACTTTTTTCTACTCTCGCAATTACAGCCCCCTTCAGTGGGGGGTTTATTTATGTCCAGCAGTTAGCAATGCATTGATTTAATATGTTTCTAATCAGGACATACAGCTTCAGGGTCTAAAATGTTAATTTTTCCTGCTGCTTACAAAGTAGCCTTTGATTTTCTGTCAGGGCACTAATTACAGTGTTGTGCCATTAGATAGGCAGAAAGCTTTGTCTCGTCTAATTATGAGGTAATCATTGCCGTGGAGCCAGCATCTTGTTCTCACCTCTCAGTCTGTGCCGTTCCCATTTTGCTTTCCACACCTTCCCACTATTGTTTCTCCTTCAGGTTCACACTGTGACGCGTTTAACGCCGCGCGTTTTCCTAAGTGTCAGAGTGTAGAGTATATCTGTGGCGCAGCAGCCTGGTGACTGTAGTTGTTGTGGTGTGGGTGCTGTTAATTACTGGAGTAAACGGTTGAATCGCGGCCAGGACCCTTTTTGTGGTTGCAGAGAGGGCTGCGGAGGCGAGAGACAGAGGCCTGGAAAATTGTTTCTGCCATCTGGGGACCGAGGGGAAGCAGAGAAAGGAGAAAAGGGGGGAAACAGCGGCAGACAGGAAGGCCCAATTGGTGGCCAGAGCCTGAGGGTTCGGGGGTCCATATGGAAGGCAACACTTTGCCTTGCGCTTTATTGCACACCTTGCTGTTTTAATCAATGGCAAGCCTGTTCACAGGGCCTGGAGCAGCAGTGGTTGCTTCCCATCGTCTCGCTGCAGACCCAAACTTTTCCTGCTCCACTACACTCCAGCACTTCTCACCAAATCTCCGAAGAGCGGTGCAACACTTCCGGGGTCTCGGTGGAAATATTTGCACAATGTCGTAAGGCAAAAAAAAAAAAAAAAAAAGGCACAAAGCGTCTACTCGGTAATGATGATTTGATACGGCAGTTTTGGCTCCTGCCTGTGTTTTTCTAATTTTCCAGCAAAGCACGATGAGAGCGCCGACGCCCGCTGCGTCTGGAGCCGTTTCTTGAAATGGGGGGTGGGAGGGGGTGACGCCATTCCATCTGAATTCCTCTTCGAGTGTTAAAAGCTGTGGAATTAGGCAACAAAAGGCGAGGAGACGGGCGCTAATAACACCATAAAAGTGCCAGCCAGCGGTGGTCTGGCTCCCCATCATAAGCCCACGCTGTTCGGAGGCAGTTCTGGTAATCACCCCCCTCGGAGTGAACGCGTGTTGAGGAGAGACGGATAAAAGGCCTGGCCCACGGGGGGAGGTTGGCTGTTTGATTTCGTCACCCACGAACATCAATATTTTATTAAATTAGATCCATTTTGAAAAGAATACGCTAAATAGGTAAAAGCCACTTGTTTGAAATCATACTGTCTTGCTGTTTTAATGGTCGTCGCGACTACAGGATCAGATGAGCTTTAATATTGGAGCAATTACTGGGGTGCTTAAAGGTTTTGTGATAGAACAGCATGACTAAGACTCTCTCTCTTTTTTTTAACTTCTGAACATGAAGGTTTTCATGCAACAGATTAATCAGCCAATCTGCAACATTGCCTCTCTTCAGGTATTAGCCTTGACTTTTTATATATGGACTCTTTCTAAAGCTAATATGAGACAAAGAATCCAATTTTATCAAAACATTAGCAAAATGCCATTGAAATGAATCATATTCAGGAAAGATAAGTGTATCACAGTGACTTAATATTATAAAGAAATATACATGACTTAAGTTAATCAGTTCAAACGGTGCAGACAATCACTAACACCTTCTACAAAGAAGGTAAGCTAATTGCTAAAGAAGCTAGCAGTGCAGAGAGAGTTTTATTGAGGCATATTAGTGGAAAGTTGAGTCTGGTTGAAAAAGTTGCACAACCAGCAATGAGAACTATGGGATACTTGACTGGGTTGTGAAGCCCATTTAAAGTTTTAAAAGATTCACAAGCTATCGACAGTGACTGGAGTTGACGCTGCAGGGCCGCTGTACCAGACTTTTACAGGATATGGGCTACACTATTCATAGCCATTAAGCTAAGCTACTCCTGAATGAGAGGGAACATCATAAGTGTATCACCTGGGCTTAGGAGAGAAAGAACTCGACTGCTGCTCATCTTAGTAAAGTTTTCATTTCATTTGGAGATCAACATCTGAGGACCTGGAGGAAGCAGAGAGGAACAGAATCCACAATGTTTGAGGTGCAGTGAAAAGTTTCCAGTTGTGGATTAAATGTATTTAGTGATTCAGGTCCCACTGTCGGTCTTGGAAATAATGATATATTTTGGGAATTAACTTATGGCCGTTTTAAAGAGTGCAAGACATTTTACGAATATATCAAAGTTTTGTTTGACTTTTGTCTCCGACCTGTCCTGTGACCTTCTGCTTGCAGCTCTGTTTGACATTGTACAATTCAAGCGCCTTTGATGAGTTGAATGTGGTAGTGGAGCAGGAACTGCTTGTGCTTTTAGAAATGTCCCAGGAGGGATGTTTGTTGTTGGTGCGACGCCCATAGACGCTCAGCCTCTGTGGAATCTGTAACCTTTGGTGGCAAAATAAAGACGCAAAGGCAACTTTTTGGTTTTCCATGCTTTGCACTTCTCACTGAATGGCTTTCAGACCTCTGCCTCCATATTGTAATGATTTGATGAGTCCTGTCATCTTCTGCTGGCCCATGGAGTTTTATTGAGTCTAAAGTCAGAGCTTTTAACTGTCAGGTTAAATTTAATAGCAGCTCTTACTTTGTAGTATGTGGCAATTTATTGCATAAGCTGTTGCTAAAACTTGGGTAATTTAGGGACTATTAGACAGTAATTTGACTGTAATTACCCTCTAAAATTAACTTTAATTTCACAGTAATACACAATAACTTAATAGGTACTTACTTGGTAATTACATTGTAATACTTACCTGGTAATATATCACAACTTACTGGTGGTAAATATTGGGTAGTTTAATCACTGTTAAAAGTAATTTGATTGTAATTACCCTATAAAATTAGTTTTAATTACATAGTAGCACACTGTTACTTAATAGGAACTTACTTGGTAATTACATCATAATTAGAAGCCTCTAAATGAGAGCCCTGTATTTATGTAATTATTCCATATTTATTTGCTTAATACATATGGAATGAAACATTATTATCAAACATAACAGCAATAAATACTTAAATTGTCCACTCTGTTGATACTTTTGCGTAATATATAAATATAACTTTTCAAACTTAGTCACTGAATTAAATAACCTTTCTGATGATTTTCTAATTTATTGAGTTGCACTTGCAGTTGTCAAATCATTGACTGGAAATAAGTGCAACGACCTGTCAAACCTCGAAGCTTCACTTTTGATTACCTTCTTGGTCGTTGTCTTTCTCACACTCTATGCGTGGAAGGCAAAGCCTTGTGAAAGCATTCAAAACAAAACTTCTATACGGTGAAGGTCAGTACATTTACATGAGTCAGCAGCAGGAAAGTATGAGTCACTGCCACAAGAGGCCAATAATCTCCCAAAATCCACAGCATCTACTGCTGTAAAAACAACTAATTGTACGATTGAATTCCACAATAAGTAGTAAGAATCTGAAATAATAAATAATACGCGAGTTTAAATCTTTGACTTTTCTGACCTGCTGTAGGATCTAGCTGTGCTGCAGTGCTAATGCTAGCTTAAAGAAGAACTGCTAATTTAATTTTAAATGTAAATTTAAACCAGATGGCTTTTGTGATGGGATAACTTTTGTGAATGCAGTTTTAGACTCCAAGCTTTGTAAATGAGATTCTTTTCATGGTATTTCAGCACATCATTCAGCTCCTCATCCGGTGCAATAAACATCTCGCTCGTTAGCACCAGTGTCCTTTTATTTGTCAACCGACCCGTGTTCGGATCCAGCAGGCGGCCACATCTCTTCTCCTGCATGTCCTTTGGCTCCTCGTGTTACAGCCCTCTCCATTACTTGGATTTTTTGATTAAATTTAGCAAACTGCTGCCGATAGCTGAATTGTCCAGCCACTCTCAATTACTGTCCAGGGAGGGTACCTGAGAAAGCTTAACGCAGCAATTAACAACTTAATTAAGTGCCACAGCCATTGTGCCGTTTCTGGAGCCACGCAACAAGGGTTATATTGATTGTCCGGGATTGCCAGTTGGCCCCCAATTGATCGCCCGATTGATTGGCTTGGATAGGCATTCCTGGACGAGTCGGGGAGGGAGTCGGCGTGCGCTGTGTGTTTTGTCTCAGAGGAAGTAGCCGTCATGCTGCCGTGTGACACACTGATAATGACCTGCCAGACTGGCTGTGCGGCCTTTGCCGATTCCCCTGGGTGTGTGACGCGCATGTCCGATGTCAATCACTCCCTCTCTGTCACACACAGTGCAGAGACAGAGCCTCTGCTCCAGTCCTGAGTCACATCAGCGGTCTGCTCCTGCTAAATACACTTGACAGGGATGCTGAAATAAATATACACAACAGAATACGCCTCATCTTCCAACGTGGTTACTTTATTCACCCCACTTCTGTGTGAAGGATTGGCTTTCTCATTGATTTAGTCAAATTTGGCTCTTTTGTCACATTTGACTTTTTAAGAACATCACAATGAAACAAACCTGAGTAAAGACAAAAAGGCTGGACATTATTAGTTTTTCAGGGACATACTGACACTCTTTAAACAACTTACATCATCTTTGAGGAATGTTGGACTACTTGGTTTTTAACTATGGACTCTTTTCTGGTTAGATTTACTATCTATTTTTTGTTTGTTTGAAGACTTGCTGGTTTGCTTTGAACCTTTGTCCTTCTGCACAACCAAAGTGAGGTTGCATTTAAAGGTCTCGTCTTAAATATATTTTATTTGTGCAACACAAACACAAATGAAAAGGAGCTAATAAAATGAATTGTGGAATAAAGCAACAAATTGAACTGAAGGAAGTGAGGTCAGCAGGGTTTTAGACGTTCTGTATTCCTTGGCATCTTCCTGGATGGGTCATCGAAGTACTCTTGGAGTAACTTTGGTGGAACAGGTGCACATGGGGAGGGTTAACTCTGTTCAGTGTTTTCTCCATTTGTGGATAAAAGTTCTGAGGAGTTCAAGAGCGCCAGCGAAGGCTCAGTAACCCGTCCCAGACTGACAGATAGCTTTGCTTCTCATCTGTTCTTGAATATTTTTAGAGAGTGAGGCTTGATGTGTTGCTTTTGAGATATTTTAGCCTATTTCATGTTGCTATGAAATGTATTTAAATTATATGTTGATTCTGCAGGTCCGATAGAAATCGGGATGTGGATTGTAGCATGCAAGTCGGCTTTCTAAACAGGAGCTAATCACTGTAAACAAGATGGACATTTATTTTTTCATATATGTTTAAATTGCTTTTTATTCTCAAAATATGTTAAGACATTTGAAAACTGTTTGCATTCTAGGGTATCTTTGGTGTATTATTAACTTTTTCAAAACATTAAAATGTAAACAAAAAAGCCAAGACAAAAACAATCTGACTCAAATACTTTATCAGAGCACTGCAGATGATGCAAATAGCTAAAATTAAGGTGAAAAAGAAAGAGTGATGTACCCACCAGTATACACACACGCACACACACGTGCACGCACACACACACGCACACACACACACACTCTGAGATGCTCCCAGGGGGGCAGTTAGGATGCAGGGCAAGTCTGGATGTGGGAGAGGAAGCAAAGTGGTGGTAAGACGTCAAATAAAATGTCATCTCTTATTGTGTCAGTGAAGTAATTCCCTTTTAAAGGCTTGACCTCTCACCCTAGAAGAGCTCGGCCAATTGCACAGCTCAACCACAAGGTGATAACAAATGACTTGAAAGTGCGAAATGGGGAGGGGTTGGTGGGGCGGTTCAATGAACCAGTTAGGCCAGGAAGAGGATGTGTCCAAATCGATTCAAGATTGGTCACTGTTTAAACTGCGAACCCAACATTCAGTTTTGACCTAATTTAATTTATTTCACCAATTGGGTATGGGGGTTTCAATCAATTTTTCATTCTTTTGTATGTTTTTCTGTTGCTTGGTTACATATTTTACCAACAGGAGATACTATATTATGGAAAGACTTCTTGAAAATCCGTATATCAACACTTTATCAGGATCATCATCACCATCATATGCGATTAAACATGAGTTTTGCAAATAAATTAATAAATATGATTTTAGGTTGCTCATTGAGCGGGTGGTGCTCGGATTTGTGACTGTAATGAGAACTGTGCCGGTCTATATGTACATCAGGGTGTTTGACAGGCTCAGCTTTCACTACAGCTGCAGTGGCACTGAGGCGCTCAACTTATGACCTGTAATTACATCACCGCTTCCAAATTTCACCAGAGATGTTTAGTTCCGTCTAAATCAGGATTTTTTTTATTATTTTTTTTTCCCTTAAGCGGGTCTGATCCCCTCAGATTACATGTGAGACATCAACTGTGCTGGATATAGACAGTCTCACAGCAACATTTTGGCAACTAAAGCAAACCTTGACATATTTCTCAAGGCAAACAACAAAACTAGTTGAACCATTATTATTATATTTAACAAAAAGCAAAAAGTTGAACAGGGAAAAAAAAAAACACGTCTCAGCGGTTGCCTTGTAAATCTTATATTCCTTTTAATTTGCAGAGATTTCAATACTTAAACAAGAGGCGGGAGGCGGAGGGAGGCGGATGCGCAGCATGGCCGTCAACAATGGCCTATAATATTCTTTGGAAATGGTTTGCATTAATTTGCATTCAAACTTGCAAAAATAGAGAGGAGCAAAAGATCCATCCATCTACTGGGGCACATTTGAAGGTTGGGTACAGGTCGCATATGTTTGCCCTTCCAGCGTTCTGTCACATTGTGGTGCACCGAAGCCTCAGCTGCAGGATGGCAATTTTTAATGAAAAATTGGGGGCCGCCACGTTCAGGTAAGACCCCTGGAGGTTGTGTTTCTGGGGCATTGTTACATCCCACAATGAGGCGTAGGGGACATGTGCGTGCACAGAAAAAGAAAAAAAAAAAAAACTCACGCAGACACTCATGCATACACATTTTGAAGACAACAATCAAACCCAAAGCGGCGGCTGATAGAGACACTCGCGTGTTTTCACAGAAAGGGGAAATTTTCTGACGTATCCTTGATCATTTCAAAGACTCTTCAACAAACACGAGAAATTAAATGTCTCAAAGCCTGTATTAAGTGCTCGATTAAACAGCTGAGGTTATTAAATACTTAGAAAATGAAACACGGTGCTTGACAAAAACAACCTACCTTTCGCTTGTTGAAAAATATAAAACAGATAATTTTTTTTTTCTTTTGCAGTTCAAGGCCAGGTTTGCTAATTCTAGATTGAAATACCTTAAAATGCAAACATTTTCCAGTCTCTATTATATCAAATCCTTTTGTATTTTTCATCACTCATTTAATATGCACAGTATTTAAATAAATCACAAGAAAAATACCCTCACAGTTTATAATCAAGTCGTACATTTTAAAAAGCTGAAAAATAACTTGTACGATGCCACATAAACATCGTACAATCGTGCAACTTTCATATTTTTTACATTTCTGCAAATTTATCTAGGGATCATTTTACCCTTGCATTTTTCAAACAAATCTACTTTGATATAAACTTCCCAGAGTACAAATTCAATAAAGAAAATCACATAAAAACAGGAAAACGTGCAACTCTTCATGCCAACGGTAACACACTGGATCCTTCAGGTGCTGCATGCAGAACCATTCCAGGAACCATCGCAGTGATTTATAGCCGGTATTGACCGTTTCAAACTGAAGGTCAGACAGCGAACAGAAGGTTAAAAATTTTAAAGCCCAAGCGATCTCGTCTGACAGGCGGAACCAACACACACCTGCAGCACAACTTTCCACTGACTCACTGCAGTATCAGGTAGGTAGTTTGTCATGAATTAAAAAACAAGCACAGATAGGTCATAACGGCCTACTTCACCAGCCACAACCTGCTATGTGTGACCGTGACACATTTGCAATTTTAGAAATTCACACCAGAATATCTTTATGGGTTTTTGTTCTTTATTTCCAGGAGAACTCACATTTAATGCACGGGAAATTCCTGCCGCATCAGCCTGAGATAAAACACGACAACTCAGAAAACTAAAGTACAAAACGCTTCAACGACAAGTCCGACTTCTTGTCTACTTTCACTGTTTGCTTTGTTGTATTGCCGTACATATGTCATGTAAAGGCCGACCATAATGAGATCTTTCTCACAGCAAAGGTCAGAGGCATCGCTTACAGCAGGAGACGGACCCCAACACACATCAGCACGCAGTCATCAAGTCATTTACCTCATCCTCCATCAATTATTGACATGTTGCTCGCAGCTGAAAAGCCAGCCAGACTTTCCGTTGATCTGTTTGATGAATATTTCAGCTGACAAACAGGCCACCTGAAACACTGTACCGGAGCAATGTGTGGTTGAAGAGAGGTCATGCATCTTGGTCACACACACACACACACACACACACACACACACACACACACACACACACATATGGATGTGTCACAGTGTTAGTGTTATGCTGTTTGGAGTGTTTTAGTTACTTTTAGTTTGTAGGACTTTCATTCTTAGTTGCCTGTTTTTTTTTTGTTTTTTTTTGCTTTTCCAGTGTTGCAATTTCCATCAAAGTTCATGCATATTTTAGATCATTTACTTTGACTTGACAGTGCTTCTCACTCTTTGTGAACCACGTTGGTCAGTGAGCCGGTCATATGAAATATTGATTCATGACGGCTTAGAAACAGAGAAGAGTCTGAATGACCAAAAAGGACTTTTCTGGAATCAGATCTGAGGTCCGTGTTTTTTTTTTGTTTTTTTTTGGAAAACCACAAATATTTTTGCATGCGCAGGAAGTTGCATACGGGTCATGAACCTTAAAGGAATAATTCAGTCTTGCTAGAAATGTATGTGGAGTACCTCTTAGTAGTCAACATCTTGCATGCAGTGATAGTCAGAACCTTGTCATTTTGGGAGTCGAATTGAATTTTTCCATTATTGTGTCGAGGGCTGCAGGTCCCCCTGGTGGTTACTAAGGAGAAATGAAATAGAAATATTATAGGTAATGAATAATCTATTTATTTATTTTATTATTATTTACATAATTTAATTAGTTTTGTGTCTTTTTAATTTTCTTTTTTTATTTAATCATATCTGAAGCTAATGCACCCCCTATAAAGCACTTTGCGGTTTCTTACACAACACAACAGAAACTGTCAGCCTAAAAAAACTATGGATTCGTATGTTAAGTGTGGATGCTAACAAAACTGTTAGGTGTAGCATTGTCATGGAGGAAAACAGTAATAAGATATATAAATGCTGTTCAGCACTGCAGCACAACTTCACCCTGCAGTAGGAAAGATATCAAGTATCAAGTGAATATATGTTTATATATATATATATATAAAAGCAAAGACCGGTTGGACTTTGCTTTTAGTGTTGTATTCATTTTGCTATGAGTGCAGTCTTTGATATTTTGGAGCTGCCATCTTTAGCCACTGTTCCTGTCCACAAACCTCCTTCTGGTAATGAGTTCAACCTGCTGCTTCTTCCAGTCATCACCCTCCCCAGCACATAAAACCTCTCAGTTTAGTCAGCCCTTTGCCAGATCCATCAGTTTTATTCCACTTTAATTTTTTTTCCACAACTGGATCCCGTCGTCTCCTGTGATTTTTGTAGCCTAGACTGTTCTCTCCACAGTTCTCCTCCTGTTGCTTTTCCCACTAATGTCCTGAATGTTTGGAGTGTTTCTTGCTTCGTTCTTCCATCTTTGCGAGCTCAAGCTTAAAGTGCCACAAATTATTTGATCCTGCGACCGAGTCTACAACAACCACCAGTCAAGAGCCAATCCACTGCCAAGCAGTTTTTTTTTTTTTTTTTTGTTTTTTTTTTATCATTTTCTTCAACTACATCATAGCGAAAAACAATTTTTTTTTTTCCCATCTGGAAATATACCAACAACAATTCATTCATATTCATTTTCTTTTCTTTATTTTGAGCTTACTAAAATTAGATGAAGTTTAAAGATTTGCCTTCATGTGTTTATGAGAACAATCTCCTTTATTTTCAAACGAATCAGAATCAAACTTCAAGAAAAGCTGAAAACCGGGTTCCCACGAAAACTGAGCTCCGTTCTGAAGAGAGACGTTATCCATGATTCATAGTTCAGAGCGAGTTTGTGAAAACATACTATAAAATAAGAAGCATATATGTCTTACATGTATTAAAGTCAGTTGACCACAACAATGAGAACAGAACCAATAGAGCTCAGGTTAACTGGTGAGATGTGTTATTTATGTCAAGCTTTGTTCAAAAGCAGCCTCAACGGAGGGGACACACCTCATAAATTTTCTATGGCCCCTATGAGCAGGTCAGGACGGCACCAATATTTCCTCTTTATTAGAAACAACACGGAGCCATAAAGGGCATCTTTGAGGTGAATTTGAAACACTGGAAACGTCAAGGAAAGCATGCTGCTCAGAGACCTGAGAGTTAGTCACACAATCCATTTCTCGCAGGCCCGACTTGTCCGTGAATTGGAGCATTTCCTCATAACTCTTGGCGACTTGCAAACTCCCCGTGCTTCATCACAGGTCAACTTTTGAGATGAACTTTAAAGGAACGTATAACAAATGATCGCAACAGCTCAGGCAATTCATATCTAGTGAAGTGCCATAACCCTCTACGTATCCTGACCTCAATTTGGAGCCTCGTGTTTTGAAGGCCCATCTGAGGTGGATGGTATCGATCTGAGCGTGGACTCTGGCAGCACCAATAAACAACCAGCTTCGGGCTTCAAGGATGAGGAGACACATCTCTATTTCAGCTTGAGGGCTTGGATATCTGAGTTGGGACGTCACGTGGCCCCAGACAGATGGCGGGGACACAATTTTCTTTCATCGCTTGCATCAAATCCTGCGCTTTTGTCGAACCAGAGACATTTAAATGTTCCTGGGAGGCAAACGGGATCAAACGTTTTCACAGTGATGTGAAAAAGCCGTCCGAGTCATGAAAATATCTCAAAAAGCAACACTTAGTGACACAGGTAAAGTCTCAAAAAACACAATTAAGATTTTGTATTGGCCTTCTCTGAACTTAAATCTAAGTCTCTTGTGTAAAAAAAGAGGATAACAGAATTCTTCCATATCAGTGTTATCATAATTTATAATATGGAGGTCTTATTTACTCAAGTTATCTTTGTCAGAAATTACTTTGAAGATCTGGTTCAGTGTAACAAAAAATCAAACAAGAAGAATCTGCAGGGGCAAATGATTTTTCATGGTACCTTACTTGAATAATTACAAATGATGTGAAGGGGAATATCATAGTTAAATCTATCAGGCTGGACGTAATATGTGAGGCGACGATTGGTTTTGAATGAGCAGACAGATAGCATTTCAAGATCTTCTATAGTAGCATTACAGTGAAAGAAGAAGACAGTGGTTCATTCATCAATAAGCACAACAAGTCTACCAATACATTTGATGTAGACCAATGAAACAATAACCATCTGCAGGAGAAGTGGGGACAGGAAGTAAGAAGCAGCTGACACACACACACACACACACACACACACACACACACACACACGCACGCACACACGCGCACACACACACGCTACCTGGCCATAAACAAAACATAACATACAGCGAAAGAGGCAGCCTTGCCGGACAGCATTATTTCTGTCTTGTTTACTTGCATTTCCCTCTTTGCTGAGAAAGTTAAATAAGTGTGCCTCATATATTTAGAGTCAAACTGAACTCACTTTGTGCTAAGCAGCTTGTCAATAGCAACGGGCGGAAAAAGCATGGAGCAAAGGAGGAGCTCTGATAAAATGGCTCTTAATTACCAGACAGCGAATGCTGGCCTTCCTTTTCCACTTTCCCCTCCGAGCTAAGTCAGGAGTTTGATTTCTGATAATGTGGATTGCTGACTGCGCTTCGTACTGGCTGGCCCCTAAAGCAGAAGGACCTAACGTCAAGCCCTGGGAGAGTATGTTTGACAAAGTGCCATATAGATCCTGTGCTTTTCATCAGAGGGCACTGCTGGTGGAGGCATTAATCAGAACGCTTGATGGCCCTGCCTTGTTTCCCCTTTACTCTCCTGTAACAATTAGACAAAGTAATAATTTCAGGCGTTACATGGAAATCAATGGGTCTTTAGCCCAGCTGCTGGTACAGGTATAAGTGATGACATTAGTTCAGAAAGAGTCGATAGACCCACAACGTTTGTGTGTCTGTTTGAGTCTGTGGTAAGTAGACAGAAACCGTGCACGCCATAGTTAATTTGGATGTTTCCTTTCGGGTTTCTTGAGATGAAAACATTTGGTTGAAAAGTTCATCCCCAGGCCAACCAAGGGGTGGGAAAGGTTGTTTTGTAACCTGCTTGAAACCCAACCTACCAAGGTGGCTGGCAGAGCACACAAGCTCCAGGGATACGATTTCAAGTGGCACATCGCTGCCAGATCGGAGGAATAGGGAGAAAGAGCAGGCTTTAACAAGTTCTTATCATTACACATAACCCAGGTCAACAGAGTCAGGTATCAGATCTGGGATCAGTGCGCTGTAAATTAACACAAGATGAGACTTCCCTTTGTCCAAAGATCGATGCCTTGTTGTTAGAAGTGCAATCAAAGCTGCACGGAGCCGCTGCTCCTCAATCATAAGGCCGTAATCAACAACAGTTTTAAGTGCTCCTTTGTTTTACTTTCAATTAAGCTCTAACGACTGATGCCAAGTGGAAACCTTTAAATACAAATGCTGTGTTAATGATGTGAAAAAGGAGCAAAAACTGGTGCAGTTTTCAACTGCATTTACCATGGCAGTGTGGATCAAATTTTTACAAAAAGAAAAAAAAAATCTTGATTTGCTTGTTGAATTTATTACAAATATTTTTTCTCCTTTAGCATCAAAAGATCAATCAGCTGGATAAACAGGAACATTTAGGCAACACAAACATCTTTAGAATTGCCGTTTATTTATGATAACAGTTTTTATCTGTTATAGTTATGACCAAAACGTTTCACCCTTCTTTATCCATTTAGTTTGTCCAGTTTATCTAACAAGTATGCTTTTCGGACAGAAGATAAACAACCAGGAGAGAAATTAGAGATACACCATGCAGTGGGTAATACCATTAAGATAAAATACATTACTGCATAATTAACCAAACCATTGACCCAAGAGATGACAGTAGTGCAACATTTTGGATGCAAGCTGCCATTAAAAACTAAAGAAGAAATAAGTAGAAGAAGAGAGTAACTTTGAGCCATTTGAGTCACAACCAAATGCAAAAGGAACACTATTAAGTCAGAAAATTCAAAACAGAACTCACACAAAGCGGTTTAAAACTGCTGCGCTTCAGTGTGTTTCTTACTCAGGTACAATGTGTAACTTCAGAAATTATTAATTTAAAAACTCCAAAACCGAGGTGAAATGTAATATATTTATTCCCAATAATGTATTTTTAAGAATAAAAAGGTTAATTATTCAAAACATTCTTTTAATTATCTCAAACTGAAGATAAGGTAAATTTGAGCTATGTTGTTAATTTAAAAAACCTTAGAGAACTTCAGAAAGTTTAGATATTCCAAATGCGTCTCTTATTTTGAAATTCCCTGAGCGGATGTTGATTCGGAAACGCTGTACGTGCTGTTTCCTTAAAATTAGCTGCCTAGCAAAACATATCCTGTGTTCTTACATAAAAGTTTACTTCGGAGCCCAAAAGAAAAACACATTTAGTTTCCAGTCTGAGGGTTTCCAGGCGATATGTCGCGACATTCGTGAGTCAGCTCCGGCTTTTACATTTTCACGTCACTTTAATTGGGGAGAAGCACTGCAGGAAATTAGCTCGCTAGCTTCCTGACAACCGAGGAGGATTATGAGGTTCATGCTTCCGTTTTTATGCTCATTTTAAATCATCCTGTGGAAATGGACACCGAGCCGATAGTAATCCGTATAAAGACACCTTTAGGGGACATGGACTCGTCTGTGGACTATCCATCTGTGTTGAACTTCAACGACTTGCTGGTGAGTCGGCTAATAGATAACACAGTTTTTCTACATTTATGTCATTTGAATCCACCTATATCTGTTCTATATGAGCGTATCGAGTTCTTGTACATTTATTTTTCTCTAGACTTGTAAAATCTCAGGAGGTGTCATTATATAATAAGTCGCTGTTATTCTAGTTAAAATCTTTGTAATTCACTCTGCCAAACATTTTAGGTCGCAATCAGAGACGTGATGCCTGAAGCCACTGTCACGGCGTTTGAATGTAAGTTCCTCTTTCTATTTGTAGTATCAGAAACTACAAATAGGACTAAAACATTCCATTCTGGAAACAGCCTGTGTAGATAACTATCATAAAATTATTCGAGTTTATTTGATAGCTCAGATTTCTATATTTCTGCCTATGCATGATGCTTAACTATCTGTCACTAAATGAGATTCATATGTTTGTGAAGAGGTTAGGAAAACCAAATGCCATGGAAGTCTATTGTCTTGCTGTATCGAACAGTATGAATATTACTGTGACATTGCTATTTTTTTGTTTTATAATGGTTTTGGATCGGTATCAGTTCTTACATACATTAACAGTGTTAGTGTGCTGACAGACTCTCACTGAGTGGCAGAACAACACCAGCAAAAGAGTCCAGCTAATTTGTACTTTTACAAAATACACTGTGTGCATAATTATTTAGCAAGTTGTACTGTTGAGGACTGCTTTTAATATTGAACAATGGCAGGTCTCTGTATCCAAAGCAATAAACTTCAGATCTGTATATTTAATACGGAACCTTGAGTTGTTTTACTGTAGAAGAATTTGTGTAAATTAAATGAGAAGGGAACCAGTCGTAGTGTGCAGAATTACTATATAACTTAATGAAAAGCATGCATTTTTATTCTATCCTAAGGATAAAAACGTGAACTCATTACTCAGAATTTGATCAATACAGGCATTGTTACAACATATGCATGTATTAACTGCAAATATTATGTATGAGTTTGTAAGAGTTTGGTTAATTTGCATTCACATTTAAATCTGTAAATAGATTTAAAAAAAAAAAAAAGCAGAATGTTGCCCAAAGTCAGCATGATGAACACAAACAGGTATACAGACAGTATGTCAAATGTTGATCTAAAACTTTCCTCAGACATTTATTAACTTGATAAAACAGGAGAAAGACGATCTGTCTAAGTTCAGAAAGTCCATTCAGCAGATCACATAATACCGCAGCAGTGCACCTACATCCGTTTCATACCCATAGCATATTTATCTATTTATTTCTCTTCATGGTTCTGTAAAGAAAACACATTCATAATAATTAATTCAGTCTGGCGCATAAGATAAGATTTACTTTTCCATATTATCCTCTTTTTCCATTGATGTTCTAATTATCATTTTGACTGCCATAACTGTCATGTTGCATCAGTTCCTCAGGGAACAATATGAGCAGGCGGTAGTCATTGCATATAAACATCAGCTCTCAAAGTGTGTATGTGGAGGCTCAATTTTTACTGCGCTTAATTTAATATACTTAGTCTTATAATCTATGACTCACTGCTCTCTATTTGTGTTTCCCTTTTGTGTTTAGATGAAGATGAGGTGGGAGACAGAATTACTGTAAGAAGTGACGAAGAACTCAAAGCTATGTTGTCATATGTGAGTACATTAATGAAAATACATCAAAACAACATTTAATTAATTGTTGTTATATCTGTGCACCATGTAGGTGAAATATCAAACCATCCAATTCATGTTTGTCCCTAAAGACAAACGATCAGATTCAACTGACTTTAATAACTCTCCATGTCTAGTGTGCAAAGTGACATGTTTGCTAGAAAGTATTTTAAGGACAGACAAATAATCGATCATATGAATAAATTTGACTTTTTCCATAATCTCTGAGTTAACATCTATGAGCTGGAAACTTGAAACAAATATAACACAGCTGCCACTCAAGTAGTTTGGTAAAAACCGTCTTTAAAAACAAAGTTGTAGGCAGCAGAAATGCTCTCTTCCACAATAACACAGCTACCCTCTCAGCGATGCCGTCTAATTCAGTGTATTTTTCTATTCCACCATAGTTACTGATCATGCCACGGACAGTAAGAGTAATGGCATGTAATGAGTTTCTGTATGAGGTACACTGAAAGCTAAATGAACTGTCAATTTTTATTATTTATTATTCAGTAGTTAAAGTTTTGCCTCATTAAAGAGCAGCCCCCCTGGGCTGCAGAATTGTTCAAAATCTACTTTCATCTGTGGATGTCTTTTACCCCCCATCAGCTCACAATGATGCTGCTACTGCCACAGGCACAATTTACACTCCTTGTTTTTTTGGCCATTTTTATCACTTATGGTTGCTTTTTAATCATTATGTAGCATAGGGTAGCAATGTGATTAGACAGGAAAAGAGGCAGATGTTATAAGGAGACGGAGAAAGTATTGACCTAAGCCACAATCATGTTTTAGTTGATGCCATCAGCGCGGTACTTCTGCTGTTTTGTCCTATGTGTGGTGTGTCCTGTTATATGTATTTTATCCACCAATCAAAACAGAGACTTAACATAATTTAAGAACTGAGTATTCAAACAATCTGGACAATCAGAAATGGTAGTAAACTGCACATTTTGATGTAGGATACATATTGATTCCTGATTGACCAAAATTTCTCAACTCGTCATCTAATAGTGTACCTGGTTTCTTCCAAATGGACATAAATTATAACTTTTCTGATCTATTCACATTACATTAGGTGTGAAAGGTTCCTTACATTTGGGAAGAAAAGGCCTCCTAACTAAAAGACAGCAAAAAGTTTGCACAATTTTATTGGCAGCTGATTTTTTAGAAATTCAATTAATTCATTAAGAAATACTTTGCCCAAACCTGAGCTGGGTATTATGAAAAATTAACTTTTTACAAACTACTTTTCAGTTCAATACTCCTAAGAAAGGCTGTAGACAACATAATGGAGGAGCACTGTTGTGATAATATGCTGAAGGCGGAGTCTTGGAAAGAGCAGGAGCTTCTTAAAGACACAGAACTCAATTTCAAAGTGTCAATTTAGGAAGTCAAATCTCTCTGAAGTCATTTTTTATATCTACATAAATGCTTTGCTTCATATGTATATATTTTAAATATCATTGCAGTACGTTTCTCCATCCACATCCATACATCCATCCCAATATTGTAGTCACACATTCCATATTTAAAGTTCTAGCAAAGCGTGAATATTTGCTCTACATTTATAAAATGTAGCCAAAAAGGGACTTAGAACTTTTGAGAGATTTAAGTCGGAAAAATTTTTGGCTTACAACATAAACATGTAGGAACTTTGCATATATTTTCTTTCTCTTTTTATTTATCAGTGCCAATCACATTCTGAGCATTTTTTCATACACTTAGTGCTTTATACAGATGTGACGTGGCTGAACGTGATGTACGACCCTGACCTCCAAACTTTCTACCGATCACAAATATTATGTATTCACGCTGCACTTCTGTGGCCACACATTTAAAAACTCATTTGTTCATGAATTTTTGCCAAATGAATCCAAGAGTTCTGTAATGGCTTTCCACTCATGGGACCGCCCGATGTACAAAAAGCTGCTGATCACCTGGAAAATACCGAACACACTGGAATATAATTTAAACCACTCAAGTACATGTACTTTAAATGCATTTTTTATTTCCGTTTGTGGTTGTTTGCTGTGGTTGCCACTTGGCCCTCCGCAGATATCCCAGTGGATTTTGACTTCAGTGTTATTAATTCCAGGTGAGCAGACAGCCATTATTTGAAATTAATAGGAATTACAGGAAACAGCATGTTGGGTCAGAGGTGGGGGTAATTCATTTAGTCTGTCATGTTGTGAATGCAGGTGTTTCTGTCTGGATACTTCTGATTTGGAAAAATATATATATAATTACTTTTAAACATTTTCAAAATCAATTTTTCTTTTTTTTCCCTTTCCCAAGATCTCTGCTTGCCAAAAAAAAAAAAATAAAGAAAAAATGACACTTCTGGTTGCTCAAATTAATGCTCAAATTCACAAGTTAATTAACGGGAGTGTGCAGAGGGCGTCTGTTCTAAAAAGTCTTCCACTTCTTTGCAAACATTGATTGCTGCTACATGCTCCTGTGAGACCGGCTCGACTTCCAGGCATCTCTAATCATTGTTCGACACCTTGAAAGACAGACGCCCCTATTCAAAGTTAAAGACTGGTCTATGTCAGGCGCTAAAATAAAACATGTGACCCCTCCTGCCCCACCATCCACTCCTCATGCGGCACCCCCCTGGAGGTAGTGACTCTAATTCCATCGTTTTTACTCCCGTTTCCCCCTTACTCGGCTAATGATGATGAGACCCACACTTCTCTCGTGTGTCCCTTAAGGCTTAGCGATACCGTTTGAGTTCGGACACTGTTTAGTTATTGGCCAACAATGGAGAGTGTCTTTTAATAACACACCTACTAAAGATTAGGTGGTAATTGCGGCTTTAATCAATAAGCCAGCTGAGCGGAAAATTAAAGGTACACGAAGCCCGATCTGCTTCCACAACCTCAACACACATTGCATTTTTTTTCCCCTTCTTCTTCTTCTTCTTCCTCTTCTTCTTCTTCTTTTTTTGGTATTAGGCCGTATTGTTCAGATGTGGCCTAGTGAAAGTGCTGGAGGGTAAAAGCAGAGGGCTAGGAGCGAGGAGGGGATCTGACAGTGATAAATAGGCCTTTTAATAACAGCTGTGCCACTTGGGTAGCCATTCTGATCCATTCCCATCCAAGCCGGTCCCATCGTCCTCCCTCCCTCCTTCACAATGAGAGAGCAGATTTACATATTGCTGTGGCGACTGCCTTTATTCACCCTGGATAGAAAATTAAACACAATGATCTCATGTAGGTTTCCTCTTCATACAAACATTGCACTGTTTTTGGTATTTTTAGGCGTTTGGATAGAAATCTTGAAAAGGAAAACTCAAGCGCACACCCACCCACAAATGTTTCCACGCGCAGAAGCTCACACTTTAACAGATGGTTTGTTTAACTGAAACATCAATTATTGCATTGCCTTGGCAAGCAGCTGAGAGGCTCCAGAGTGCGTCTGCTCGTGTTAGTCCTGTAGGATATGAGTGTTTGGTGAGCTGCTGACCTGGAGGAGAAAAGGGTTAATGCTACACTCCCTCAGAACAAGCCCACAGGGCATTGGACCTCATCGGCAACAGATTTCAGCACAGCATGCTCACTTTTCTTTTTTTTTGAAGATGCTTTGGACTTATTCTAACCTAGCTAGGAAAACATCTCTTTTCCTCAAATTTTAACCTAATTATAATAAACATTCAAGGATGTTTAAGTTGTCTTTTTGTGCATTAATGGTCAAGCCAGTGTTATTCTTAAATATGTTATTTTTTTTCTTCTTCTTGATTTTAGTACTGCAACACAATGAATGAACAGCGCATGAATGGACTGATGCCAGACCCGCTACAGATTTTTCCAAGAGGTACAGAGTCTTAATTTACAATCACACTAGGTTAGAAAAAGGCTTCCAAGATATTTGGAAAACACGCCACAGGGACTTTGCTGTTTAACATCGAGGTGAGGGTAGAAGTTGCCATTGAGCCAAATTTTCCTCTTACTGTTTTGTCATATCAGTGTTTCTACCACTTTCCATGAGTTTTGCATCTGGTTTAACAGATGTGGAAACAAAATAGGGCTGTACGATATTAGAAAATCTTGCGATGGGCACGATATTGATAAATATTGAAATATTTGCCAATTTTCTTCTTTCTTCTGTTTCTCATCTGTCTTTCCATCACTGTGTGACCGTTAGCGTTTTGAGCGACGTCATTAGTGTCCAATGCGAGCATCAGCTCAAAGCTAAGGTGTTCAATATCACATTATTTATCCGGTTGCAAGTTCATAACACTTGGAATGTGTTTTTCAAGCCTTTATTTTTGTTAATCATGATGGATTTTCTGCTTCCAGTGAATGAAAACATGACTTTTAAGATTAAATATTTAAAAGCTTAAAGAAGAGTGTGTTTAATACCTCATTAAATATTGTTATTATTGCAATGTATATTCCAATTTACTGACATGTGCTTGTAAATGGTTGTAATATAAAATGTAAAAGTTGAAGATATATTTATATAGTTACCCACCGAGCGTTTTATTAAGGCAATCATCGATATTGCGATGGCAGCTGCGATTCAGTTGTATTTTGCAGCTCAAATTAGAAGTGCAGAAATTTACAACAGATCAAAATTAGAGCTGCACCATTCTAGAGAACCATGACTTTGTGATATATTTGAGGAATATTGAAGCGGTTGTGATTAACACATGTGACTTTTTTACTTTCTGTTTTCCACCTTCATGATGTCCTCTACTCTCTCCCTGACATTTCTGGTGTTGGATTCTTATCAGTTATGGACAAAAAAGGATAGGGAAGGTCCATCTAAATGGCCCAAATATTACAGAAAAGATGGTTTGTAATGCCTAGCATGTAAAATTGTACAGCTTACCCAATAATGCATTAAACTGGTCATTGCGATATCGCAGTGACGATTGTGATTCAGCATATTGTGCAGCTCGAATTGAAAATAACATCTTTACTTTGGTATGCAGTGTGGAATATTAATGTTGTAAAGGACTGTGCAAAGTGTAATATTTTTTGGTTAGTACTAATGCTATTAGTACTAACCATCCATCCAAAAGACTCTTATTGAGTCTTTTGGATGGATTGCATTTGATTTTCACTCCAGATGAAGGATAGTGGCCAAAATACTAAAGATCGTAGAATGAGTTTTTCAACCAAGTTGGCTAAACTGATGTCAGATCAGCTGGTCTTTGGTTCCTCTGCTGCAAGCAGCCAAGTCTGGCTCCAATAAACTAGAGCTATCTCAGTGGGTCAGACTAAAGAACCGCTTTGATCAGGAACTGGAGGCTGGTCCATTGTGATCAACAGCCAATCAAAATGTGAGGTCCATGTTTAAAACTACAGCTGCATACACACATATGCCTAATTTAAAATAGAAGAAACACAGTAAAACCACGATGTGTCAACATCTCTTCAGAGTCCATTTAACATTCAAATACCATAATCTCACTTATTTTTATATTAACCTTTTAAGTTGGTATAAAAACTTAGAGTTGATCAAGTTGCTTTTGAGGTTTTGTGGTGAATCCATATTTCCAGTTTAGTTATTAGCTAGCTTACTAACTAGTTCTCAGTTCGTCTTTTTATATTGCCCCACAGAGGAAATGGACCCTACTTGAAACACTGTGTGTCACACCCGCTTCGTGATCCCTGATATCAGAGGATCAGGGATCATACAGCTTTTCTGATCACTGGATGCTGCTGGAAACGGCTTTAAAAAGGAAGATGTTGATATGAGGCCATCTGCCTGCAGGGATTCTGAGATGGATTATGAGATATGTGTAGTTAAACTCCCTCGTCCCTCTTTGTGTGTAGAAATTCACATTTGCAAAAGCTGAAGGATCAAGCAGTTACTGAAAAACAACCAAACCATAGTGATGGATAAGAAAGATGCTAATTTACTTTCGCCAATATATCAACATAATAATCACTTTTTTTAGTGAGAAATGATCACATTTTCTTCTCAACACATCCATCCACATTATCTAGCTCTGCAAGAATTTGCTTTTATCTCCAGCATTGTGTAGCTTCCTCTTATCTGTGGTTTTAACACACTTGCTTCTCCAGTACTTACTTTTTCAACACCACGTTATAGTTTCCAGTTCAAAGTCATACAAGATCGCTGGCCTCAAGGGCGGAGTGATAAAACATTCTTTGTGTCTCTTTTACTCTGCGAGAGTCGGTTTCTCCTTTATGTCCCCGCTGCAACTCTGTGATTGTTTTTTCTTCTTCTTTTTCTTCTTTACCTACCACCAGCTCTCTCAGGAGCCCAATATCTCAGTCACTCTCATTCTCAGACCAACCCTTGTGTCATTTCATCACCTTATTCTTTTTTTTTTTATTATTTATAAAGAACTGATTCCTTTTCAACACATTTGTAAATGGTCCAGTGATGTGTTCTACAATCTAACCAATTACTGTTTCAGCCGGCAAGACTCCAGGGATCCGGAACATACATGGCCTGAAGGTACCCATCTCAATAATTGTTTCGGCTGCCTTACACGGGGAGCGTGGGGGGGAGGAGGAGGGCGGGAAGTTGAGTCAAATGGATTGGTAATGCTGTGTTCCACTTATTGAAATGTCAATTGAAGTCAAGGCTCTCCTTTTCTTTCACTCATTCTCCTTTTTCCATGTTTATGTATGGAGATACGCGGCTCCGTCTGTCAGAGGGCTCGACTTTCTCCTCCTGAGTCGCTCTGGATTCTCGGGAAAGTCGTTTAGCGTAACGGCGTTCCTGAGAAATCCAGATTCCCCTCCAGAGTATCGTGATCCGTAAGATAGGAGGAATATCAGGCGTTGGTTAGAGCAAAATCAGGCAATAAGAAGATGTCATTGTTCAACCGTGACATTGTCATTACAAGCCCCCAAATGGCCTTTCCCCAGACCTTCCCCTTTTTATGTTCGGCATATGTTGCCATTGAAAGTCGCTGCTAATTATCATGGGTTAAATGACTTGACACCTCCTCCATCTCTCTCGATGATCCATATTACATCCATCTGCATTTCAATGACAAACTCAACCCCCACTAAAACACTGAGTGTTTTTATTTAACCCATCCTCAGAGGAGCTTTTGTAACACCCACTGAACTGTGTCAGTTTTTCCTTTTCTTTTTTTTTTTTTTTTTTTTTTAAGGTCAAGGGTCTGTTTTGAGAAGATGTCGTTCTCCAGAAACCTTTAGTCGTTTGGTGATGTTTTCCCTTTTTTATAGTACAAAAGTAATTGGCTAAGAGGAACCTTGTGTGGCATTTAAATGAGGTTTTCCTGGGCACTAATTAAAGGGAGAATCCCCGAGCTTTTGTGAGCCCAACACATTGGTCTTTTGACCTCAATTTAGGAGTTATTTTTAGTGTTCCCTTTCCAGGGTCTCATCTCTTGATTTTTCTTTTTTAATCTATATCTGGGCTGATTATGAAGTGCTCTTGAATAAACAGATACAGTTGGATAGACGTAGAAAGTAGGGAATAAAGTCCCCAGTGAGGCATAACATTTTAATACCTTAACTTGCCGATTTATTGTAATCAGTTTTATTTTCTCTAGTGTAAAGCCACATTTCTGTACATTAATTTTTCCCTTTCTTCGCCTCTTTTCTTGCTTCTCTTCTCATGAAAACACTGCACGTTTTATTGTTCATGAACATTTCCACCTGCGTTTCCATCTGCTTGTCTTTCTCTTCGTGTATTAGTTTGTTTTTGTCACATTTGTGTTTGCTCACCTTCAGGTTAACACGAGGCCCAGCCCAGCCAACGACTGCACTCAGGTTGTCCCAGACTCCTTAGCCAACAACAGGTGAGTTTTTCTCACCAGGAAGCTGATGTGACAGTTCATGGGTTAAGCTGCAGCTGCTTGGAGGATAGAAAAGTTGAGAAACATTTGGTTTCCTTTGTCCAGTTTGAAGAAGTCATCTGCTGAGTTGAAGACAATCTTGACGAACGGGCAGGTGAGTCGTCAAAAAATATATATGCTCCGCAATATGGCATTGGCAGCTAATTTTCAGACTGTGACGAAAGAAAACTTTCTGCTCACCTATTTTTCATTCTCACATTCATAGTCAGGTATTAGTCTGCTTGCGAGGAAGAAAATTAAGACCTCAGCCTCTCGGGTTTCTTCTGTAAACCGACGAACTAATAGATTTGTTGCCTCCCATCTCTTTCACGTCTTTTATCCATTTATTTTCTCTCCTTTCACCTCTCTGCTCACAATTAAATTGAGTTTAAATTTAGCAAGGAGCTTGTTTGAACATTTGCAGTCTTGCTTAAATTATTCTGAATCCTTTTTTTTCCTTCGCTATTAAAAAAAATATATTTGGATACAGTTTGGCCTAAATCAATGTCAGCATTCAAATTACATGCTTAGCTTAATCTTTATAACTATGTATTTCTCACTGGCTGTCTGACATTAGTTGGGCAACATGGTGAAAATATCATGGCAATTTTTTTCACAATCTACATGAATAAAATAATATCTGGTGAGGAAAAACAGTGGAGCCAAAGTGAAATAATGTTTAGAAACATAATTTATTCAGTTTCCACAGTTTTGTCAACATGTGTCAAAACACAGTTCGCATTATTTAACTCTACAAGCATGCTAAATCATTAAAGTGCACTCTAGCTGCAAAAAATTAAAAGGGTATTTTAGAAAAATAAGCAGCTATGACACTTTTGCATGATGATTATTATTTACAAATTTATCATAATTATCACAGCTAAATTTATTCTTACTATTAATGTTTGTAGTAGTAGTCGTAGTCTATTAACTCATTTTCCTAGGTCAGTCACCAGCTTTCCCCTGGTTTTTTCTGCCAATTCATCCACAAAAACCCCCCAGAAACTATTTTATCTCAGCTGCTTAAAAGTTAATGCTTGAAGCTAAAGGAAAATGAGGGAAATTATAGTTTCTGAGTGGGAACATACAGTAGATCTTTAGTGAATCGAATATCTTTTAAAGACGATCCCATAAGCTATCTGCTTTGACAGATCATCATCACGTTGTGATCTCTTACAGTGTATTATCAACAGAGCCTCCCACCTCTACTCAGACAATTACTGCTGTTGAACACCATTCTTACACTCCCATTATATGGAATGAAGGAAAACAGAAAGGAATATAAAGAAATGCCACAATTAAGATACAAAATGCAAAAGTTTATTTCAAGCAATAAAGCAACTATTCTTTAATGAAAGAATTGAGCACAAGACTGCATCATCAACATTATGTAAATAGTATCCTGCCTTGATAATGAGACCAACACCTCAGATTTTTATGTCCCACTTGCGTTACAAAAAGGGATAAATGTTGTTTTGGCATCATTAAATAGCAAAAAACAACTAGTGTGTAACTTTAGAAATGAATTGCTGAGTAGTTCCTCTTTTTTTATGCTTATAAAAGTTAGGGCTTTGGTTAATTTGCAAATATTTTTAGGCATTTGTTGAATTACCTTTGGTGTGAATGCCAGAATAAATTTTTTTTTGCAGTAAATCATTATGTTTTGGCTGGTGGCTTGTTTATGTCTTGACAGTCTTTTTTTGTTTTGTTTTTGATTTTTGATTAATAAATTTCAGGTATATTCAGCTAAATTTTCCAGAAATCAGAATTGGAGCTTTAATGCTTGTTTTACCAAGCTTCTTTTAGATCCAGTTAAAAAATGTTTTTTAAAAGAAAAGCAAGAAAAGACAAATAATGTTGTTGTTTTTCTTTTTAATTCAGTTTAAATGAACTTAAATGATCAAAAGAGAAAAAGGCAGCTTTAAACCAACCATAAGTCTCTGCCTTTCTCACCCAAACCCAATATCCTTTTATAAATTGGACAGCAAGTGTAGTATTGATCCCCTCCTGCTGCTACTCTGTTTTCTCTCCGCGTGTCGCTGAACTTGGGCTGACCTGATGCCTGGCTTGTTTATGGCTTCCAATAACGGCGTAGCCCCTTCTGCTTCACACGGGCATGCTCTCCCTCCATCTCTCCTAAACAACGCAACCCTCCCCACTCCTATGGTGCCATAACCTGCGTACATGTGTTTGCTGCCCTGTAGATAAATGCCCAGGATCTCCACTATCAGGAGCAACTTGGCCATGGAAATGGAGGCACAGTTTATAAGTGAGTATTGCTCACACACATGACCAGCATCACAAGCACAAAGTTACCTGCTGTAGATTGAGATGTATTGAAGTACCTGATCAAGCAGCTGAAATGGTTTCAGTTATGCTAAAATGTGAACTTTTCCATACTAAAACATGTTGCTGTGCGAAGAATCCTCCATCCTCTGATTCTCTGTTTGGTCATTCATCTCTGTGGTCGGTGTGACATCTATCAGGCTGGTTTGTGTCTCCATCTTCACTTATTTATTCTGGTTCGAAGGTTGCAAACCTATACGATATTGATTTGGGGGCTATAAGGTATGACAGCCATTGACTTAATCGGTCTGGAGAGTAGCACTCTGCCCGCCGCCGTAAAGAGCTCCATCCAGTAGACAAATGTATTACAGTCCTGCTCCGTTATGACAAGGTTGGCATTTCTGTTGCTCTTCTATCTTTCTCTCCCCACCTTTTCTTTCCATTCCTCATCAATTCTCCGCAATTGAGCTGTTTTATTGAGATTGAAGTATTGATCACTGCTAAGACTAACCTTGACTTGACAGAGCGCTCTGCTTCAGACCGTCCTCAGCAAAACCTGTAAATTTTCCCGTCTCGGCGCTGGCACAGAACCGCCCCTTTGTTTTCGTTTTACGTCTTTTGCCTGTTCGAACTTCTTTCGCTGCTTTTAAAATTGTTTCGGTAGGCTTCATCCTTTAATAGTTAAAAGGGAATAGGATTGTTCATCAGTTTGGCACCAGAAATGGTTACACTGCACTGAAGAAAGCCAATAATGCAACCCCAACAAATTCTCTGGTCAATTTAGTCCAGTAAAAATCTATATGCATTGGTGCTGAAACTGACATGGTTGGAAGAAGAAGATTAACAAAAAGTACGGAGTTAATAAAGCGGCTCTTGATATCGAATGAGTACTTTATTTAGAAGTTTGTTGTAAAGTTTAACTTGAAGAAAACAAATTCCATTTAAAATAGCTATTACCTACTGATCATTTAATTAGGGTACATTTAATCATCCTTAGCTGTGTTTTGGGGCCAAACTCACCAGGTTTATTTTGCTACATGTACTTATATTCCACCTTTACAAACCCTTTGGTGAAACTGTTGTTTTTTTTTGTGCTTCATAATTAAGTAAGTGAAACAAAGTGAATGAAATTATGTCGAGCTAAATTTCAGCAGTAAAATGTTTGACAAATGAAATAGATTTTCATTTGGTTGACAAACAAAAGTCCATCCAGAACAAGATGTTCAGTGAGCCAGAGGTTATCGCAGGCCTCACTGCTTTATAGTAATGTTCAGTTAGAGAGCCGCTGTGTTTTCATGGAGTATTTATGGTGTGGGCGGACATTATAAGGTCTTATATCCTTGTCAGTCTCTGCTGTTTGGTGCAGCTCAGATTGGGTTCATCACATGTGAATACAACTACAAACGGCTCCCCACCTATTAACCTCCTACCCTATTTATGACCCGGAGTCATTTCGACTCGATTGAATGTTACCAACACTTCAGCTCTTCACAGCCGCATGTTGACCCTGCTCATCCATCAAAGTCTGCCTTTCCCCCCCCTCTTTTTACTACACACTGTTCACCAATCTGACTGGCGTTACAGCTTATAAATACTCCAGCAAGGACACACACGACTCATGGATCCAGCGGGGCAATTAAAAGATCGCATTTGCCTGGCTGTGACTCTGGCGACATCTACTTAGGCACCCACACCTGGTTCTTTAGCATCGCAGCCCATTTTCTCCATTGATTTTGTTTTTTTCACCTCATTGATTAGAGTGTGTATTGAAGGGCTGAACCTATTTGGTTAATGGTTGTGAGATTCTAGGATTGTGTCTTGGTCTCTGTTAGCAAAAATCTAAATCAGCTCAAGTGAAACACCTTCAGAATAATACAAGCCTCTTACGTATCCAGACGCATTTGCACTTACAGCAAAAGTTAAATAAGGGTGTCTTTAAAGTCTGGAAAAGTGCTGAGTTTGATAGAAGTGTTTCTAAGTTGGACAAGAACTAAAATAGCTCGGAAAAGTGTTTGTATTTACAAACCTAATACCCAGTTTCTTCCCAAAATCTATTGAGATTGTATTTTAGGCTTGAATAGCGTTAGTGATAGGCTCCTCTTAGCACAACTTCCACACGACATAGTCTTTTCTAGCGTCCAATCAGATAGTTTTTCAAAGCAAGAATGAACCTCCATTGGGCCGATGTTTGCAGATGTTGCTGTTACATCAGGTTTACAGGTGTACAAGAAACATGTAAATTCAAAGGTTCTGGCTCTGAATTTTATATATATATAAAATCTCTATACTTAATTAATCGGAAACGAATGGGTTAAAGTCCTGGTCCTAGATTTGAACTTTAACAGTACAAACAGAGGTGAAAAGAGCCGACACCAATGGGAGTTTGACTCTGGAAAAGTCTGAATCCCAAATTCTGAGTTGGACAAATCATCTGCGTGTCGTTGTCTTGACAACAGGGTTAAGCACTTCTAGTTCCTGCGGAGAGGGAAGAAAACTTGATAAGTTTCTGAATGTTTGTATTTAGGCTTCTTTGAACCCAATTTATGACGTTTTCAGACAGGATGGCCAGCGAGAAGCACAGGTAGAGTGTCATTTATGTAACCCAGCCGAACATGCATGTCTGCTAGCCCTGATCCAAAAAGGCTTGTGTCCGTAACCCACAGCCCCAAGTTTAGAAGCATCATGAGAGGCTCTGTGAATACTGCATGATGGAGCTTTTATTACAGAGCAAGCTGGAGTGTAAATAAGATCCAGGCAATGGGGCACATTTACTAGGGTCAGATCGGGGGGAAGTGACGGTGGGGGTGCCCATGTAACCTTGTCCCCTAGCCTCCCGCTGTCACAGGCCTGTCACTGTAACTCATACGAGGATGCTGGGCCCTGGGGTGGTCAAGGCCAGCCTGAGAATAAAGCTTTGACCAAGCAGTCGTCACGACCTCTTTTACAGCCCCGATGTACTTTTTGTTCTAACTTTGACCTTTTTCACTATTTTATGTGGGATTTATATCTACAGTTTCCATCTCAGTGTATCTGTTTTTGAACCATCTCTTTTTTTTCTTTTTACGACTCTAAATAAACTGAAATTGCTGCCTATGTGTTATTTTGCTGTGTCACTCCTCTGCTTGGCATTTGGAGGCTTCTCTGTCACGACCACAAGTCATTTGGTGTTGCAGTAATTCTGCTCTGAATCACTCATACACACGGCTAAGTCGGTACATAACATGTGTACCCCTGCAGTCCTGCATCAATTAACATCCTCTTTTTAATTAAGAAGCAGCTGTCATGCTTAAGTGCTATTGATTGTAGCTAACAGGAGGACAGAGAGATCAAAATGAAAACGGGGCCATCAGCTTTCTTCCACGATGAGGCGTACGATCAACATTCTTTCTAGGAAATTAAACATCCCACATAAGTCAGGAAATGTTTAAGTTTATCATTATGCAGCCTTTTCATTTCCATCTTTTTGATTAGGCTGCATGAGGAATGATCATCCATTTTTGTTTTGTTTTATTAGAAAGGTGTTTTTCTGTCACACCTTAGTTACCATCCTGGCTGCACAGGATAGCCACAGTAGGCGTTTGCCCTGTTTGTTAATACCTAACTCAGCCCTAATAGTTGCCATTAATTAAAGTTCTGGGCCAGTTTAGGAGCGAGTGCCGCAACAGCAATTTGACACCCCAAAGTTGGACACATTAAACACACTTGGTAGCATACTCACAGAGGGCCCACTGCATGTTGTTGGGTAAGGATCGCATGTCTTAAACCTGCAAATCAACCGGCCCGCGTGACGTACGCCGAACCCACCTCCACTTCATCACCCGACAGCTGACGTACAGTGTTCGTCCTTGAGGACTGTATGTTAAGAGCTCTTGAGGTATTGTCGGGGCCACTGTAAACCGACCTCCAAGGCCGGTAACTAAAGCCGATGCATGCTGCTAAGGTGTTCGCTAATTAAATCATTAGGGGTCCGGTCGGCGACTGCAGCTTTACCTGCAACTCTAGACTCAAGTCTGGAGAGAAAGGGTTGCCTTGATCTGGTTTTAATCATTTAGTCATTGCTGATTTGAACAACAGAAAAAAAAAAATCTATGTTTACTGTATTTAATAAGGAAATTAGTTTTGCGTTTTTTTGGAACGTTATTTCACTTGTTAATTACAGTGAGTACGATATTCTTAGACAAATAAAGTAGTGATTGTTACAGTTCCCTGTCCAGAACGTTAATGAAAGCCTGAAAGTAGGTGGAGATTTGTTTGCGAAGACCTTGGCATGTCTTTTGTGCAATAGAAAGGAAAAACTGAACTTATCTGTGTTTAAATCAAGAGTGAACAGAATCGTAGCTGGTTGTAAAAACTGACATGACCTTTCTAAAGATAAAGAAATAATTGTATGTACAGTTCTTTTAATTTCATACAGTTAAAAATGACATTGAAAGGCAAGGAAGGGCGTTTTTAAGATTATGATTTGAATATATTTGCCCATTTGTTTTTTTTTGTTTTTCTCCTCTAGAGCTTACCATGTTCTTAGCAAGCGTGTTTTAGCTGTCAAGGTGAGAATTTCTCTGATTGTATTGACTCCTTTACCGTGTCTTTCCATTGCATTTTTGTGCTTGATTTAATAAACTCTACTTTCTCCTTTCTCTTTTTTTTTTTGTAACATGTGAGTACAGGTTATTCCTCTGGATATTACAGTGGAGTTACAGAAGCAAATCATGTCAGAACTGGAAATTCTCTACAAGGTTGGTGTCTCCAGCTCTCATCTGTTCCTCTTCAGCAAAAACGATTCGTTTTTCCTCCTCCTGAATCTTTTTGACCATTTAATCCATTTCATGTTAAAGGGCTCCTGCTTCCACTTCATTTGGTTTCTAAGCAGCACTCCAAAAATAACACACGTCATTTATATTTTATGCAATATTCGGTTTCTAAAACATCAGTTATGATGAATATCATGACACAAAGTCATGTAAAAGCTGAAACATGTTACTGCGGCGGTGTGTGGCTACTTTTGATACTAAATCAGGATATGCTGCAGATTCTCTAAAGGGTTTCCGCTTATTTGTCATAAAGAGGCCTCAAAGTGTTTGCCTTAGAGCCCATCTCAGAGCATAATTTGTTATTCACAATCAATTCCTAGCAAAAAGAAAAAATAAAGTTTTCTTGGTGGTAAAAGGCCTGGTGAAGTTTGGAGGTGACCTCTACACTCAGTCCAATCCCTTCTACTGTGTTTTAATACCCCCAGATTTACTTGTGAGAATATTCCACAACAGGACTTTTTTCATGCTCTTATTTACTCAGCTCTGCTCCTGGGAGCAAACCGTTCTTTCAAAAAATGTCTGCAGAAGCAGGCTTGGTGCCAAGATGCTAGATTTTACACAACGCTGGACATGTAGGATGATTAGCATAGCTGCATTCAATAATTTGGAGGGACGACCCAGTATTTTGGCTAAATGGTGAAGGAAAATCTACCTGGTAAAATGGCAGATTTATTAGATCCCATCAGTGGAGTCGTATTTAGCTGCTGATAAATATTGGCAAGAGTCCTTAAATACAGAAGTATATGCAAATGGTTTATCTTTCAGTGACTAAATCAAAAGGGAGTTTGAGAATACTGTTGGCTGATTTTTTAAATTGAGAAAGCCTCCGGCATTATGTATCTATATTTTGATCTGTTATTTCTCCCTTAGCATGTACTACAAACACTGTCACCATTATTAGACACAACTCAAGAAAATCCCTTCTAAAAATTTGAAAGGATAAACACAGTAGAAATCAAAATGCTTTACAGTAGCAAAGAAAGGAAGTTTTGTTTGCGCTAGCAAGATAGCAACCACTTTTCCGACTTTATAAATAAATCAAAATGCTTTGAGTTTTCCTTAATTATTCAGCGTCTTCTTTATTTGCAGTGCGATTCGCCCTACATTATCACTTTCTTCAGTGCCTTCTTTGTGGAGAACAGGATTTCCATATGCACAGAATTTATGGATGGTGAGTTTTTCTGCTACGTTGCTTTCTCCCTCGCTGCCTACAGCTACGCAGAAGAGACTTGAGGGAAGAGCCCAGCTCCGTCTCTCCGCTGAGTATCCATTTACACTTCTGCAGATCAAAGGATCGCCTGATTGCTGTGAGCTGCTTAGCATGGCTGTGCGCTAAAAGCTACAAGGGCGTGATAAATCTTGACTGAAGTGCATTTGGAGATGTATGCACTGGTGTGAGATCGGGGACAGTGTGGTTCCTAGGCGTGTGTTTGTCTAAGTGCGTGTTAATGCAACGATTCCCATGTTTCACACATTCAGCAGTGCGTCAGTAAAGTCTGTAACTTCTGACTACTTCATGGAACTTTTCTTAACCTGAGTTACTAGTAAAAGTAAACATTATGCTAGGATCAGTTATTTGCATTATAGAAGATGGACTATAGCAAAAATCATCATGTAGTTTGACGTCACAGTCGTGTTGAAATTGGAGTTTTCCTTATGATTCTGGAACTACTTTTTATGAAAAATAAACAATTTTGAAGTGAAATTCAAACTAAACTGATATTTACCTTTAAACAAAATCTTAAGCCAAGGCATTTTTCTCCTCACTCAAATTGTACATGTTTTTTACTATGATGTAGCATTCAGTCATATTACACGGGTTAAACCCAGGCCTACAAACATCTTTGTTTTTCCCCATGCAGGTGGATCTTTGGACGTCTATAAAAGAATACCGGAGCACGTTCTGGGAAGGATCGCTGTGGCAGTAAGTTTCTGAGCCTGATTGTCAGATCAAGCATTTATTTTTAGTAGAGTTGGAGAAAGGGTGGTGTGCGTGTCGGATCCTTTTCTCTCATATGTTCTTATAAAGCCCTGTTAAAGCCAGCTTTTTGACGGAGACGGCCTTGAAGCCGATTAATGCACGGCTCTTTTCCACACTCATTACCCTCCCTCCGGCTCCGGCTCCTCTTTTGTGTTGCTTCCCCTTTAACTTTGTCCGTAATCAAACAGTGACAGCTATTTAATCAGTGCTAATTCTGTTTCACAGCTTTCCCTCCTTTCTACTGCCACAGTTGTTAATTATCACTGAAAGAAAAGCACCCGGGGAGGTTGCCAGTTGTTGCTCTTGCACCACAACCTTTCAAGACAGTTTTGTGTTTCGTTAATTTCATTCATCTCTTTATGTGGCATATCAGCGGTGGATAACAAAAGCTTTGGAAGTGGCTTGCATATTGTGTAAATGAAGAAATCACCGCAAAGTGGTGGAAAAACATTTGAAAATGAATAATAGTTAAACACCCATTTAGCTGTCAAAAGAGGATCTGTCAGGTAGTAGGAACAGTTTACACGAACCACGCATCTTTAAAAACCTTTCTTTCTCACTCGATTCACATTCAAGTTATCTTTTCCAGGCATATTTCATTAGTTCCTTTATTCGTTGTTTAATTGTGTGACTAATTTCCAAGCTTAGATAAAATGATGATTGCATTTGAGAGTCTTAACTTCCAACATAGTTTCCCTTTTGTCACAGCAGTCCAAATCTTTTTTTAATCAATTCACCGCTTCAAGTTTGCACGATGTGAATCTGGGAGGTTTTCCTCCGAGTCTTCTGTCTTACGTGGCCATCGGTTGTGAACACTTCCACTACGGGAGAGGAGGCAGAGCTTTGTAATTTTAACCAACCCTGTTTTCTTAAGCCACAACTTCAGATTATTTCACAGTGTTTACACTCTGACAGAGATTTAAAATCGATTCTAATTCAAAGGATGTTTTTGATATTTCCACGTCTTTCAAGCCTAAACTCTGTATGATGTGTATCAAAGTAGCATTAACCGCATTAATAATACGTGTAACAATACATCAAAATATATATATATTACATGATTAATTATCCATTTACATTGGTGCAAAATGTAAGTATTGATATCTTCAAGTTTAAGATGTTTATTTTTATATTTTTAAATGTTTATGTCTGATGCCTGTGAAAGGTGTGGGAGGCGAAGTAGATACAAATGAAAAATAAATTGTGAATTTAAGTGAATAGAAATCTTATCATGACATGCTTTGTGATAAGGGCAAACATCGTATTGTCATCCAAACAAATTTATATAATATCACATTGGGATAAAGCAGGTGATTTATTCCCATAAACCACACGCAGATGAGGTGCAACATGTTGGCTTCTTCCATATTTAATATTTGTTAAATGATAACCCAAACCATAGTTTTTTTTCTATTTTGAAACAAAAATGGTGTGAAATATTCTAACTTGTCATGTTTATGTTGTTTCTCCAATCAAAGCAGACCTCTGTGCTTTATTTAATTAACATTTCTACAAAGGTTAGTTGATATTATGAATGTATTTGTATGTAAGCACTTTAACACACACGAGTGGTTGGGTTTAAATGTTGTGTTTTCTAACAAAAACCTCCACCTGGTTGAAAACTCTGGTGCTCATCTTTTACTGTGAGACGACCAGATTGGTTTGGTTCAACCAAAGATGTTCCAGGTCATAACCAGGGCTGGTTCTAGACCCGGCTCTTAACTGGTTCTGTAAGAGAGCCGGCCTACTTTTCCACCACCTGAGAGCAGGAGCCACAACGTTACACCAGTAAATGTCCTTCAAACTGTTCAACAACCGGCAGGGCTAGTGAATCACAATACCAGCTGCGGAAAACAGGAGTTAATCACAGCTTTCAGAGGAAAATTATTTTAGCACCACCTGGAGAAATTAAAGGACTAACAGAAATGAGTCAGAGATCAAGTTCATGTATTCGTAGGAAAATAATCGGCCGCGAGCGCAGCTGTAAACAGCGTGTTGACCTGCTTCGACTCTGACAGCTGATTTCTAAATAAACAGCCACTTTTTTTTCTTTTTTGTTACTCTGATACGAGTCTGGCATTGTGTTACTATCGAGTTCTGCTCGTGTGTTTTTTTTTTTTCATTTGACCGATTAAGAACGGAATGAAACCGAGTTTCAGATTTTTATCTGTTTAAAGTCATAATCTCTCCGTTTTCCCCGACCTCGTGTCCCCAGGTTGTAAAAGGCCTGACATATTTGTGGAGCCTGAAGATACTTCACAGAGGTGAGTAAGGTTGCTGCGTTATTAAAAAGAAAAAAGAAAAAACAGGGCAGAGTTGATAAAGACAAGCAGCAAAGTGCTGATGTCGCAGTTCTTATCAAGCAGTTTGTCTCCACAGATGTCAAGCCTTCCAATATGCTGGTGAACACCCGAGGACAAGTCAAGCTGTGTGACTTTGGTGTCAGCACACAGGTACTCTGATTTGTTTGTGTTGGAGCGAATGAAAGAATGCAGGATGGGAATGCGAGGAAGCTGTAGAGTGGAGCTGCGCCGCCACAGCCCTGTGCATTCATAGTGTGTGTGTGCGCGTGGTCAGCTTGTCAATCACAGCATTCATTCTGCACTCAAGACATCAGAGCCATCCCCAGGGTCATCTTCTCACATTAGCGCCCCCCTGTCCATTGTTCTGCGTCCTCTGAAAAAAAAAAAAAAAAAATCACTTGCTATAATTATGACACACACACACACACAACGCTGAGCCGCATTGATATGTATTCAGTAGATTGGAGGGGAAAGCATAGGCAGCAGACAATAGCCTTGTCATCGTGTGTGTGTGTGCGTGCGTGCGTGCGTGCGCGTGTGTGCGTGCGTGCGTGCGTGCGCGCGCGTGCGTGCACGCGTCAAAGTGTGTTTTGTAATGTAATCATCAGGGACAGACCTTCACCGTCACCAAAACACCCAGAGCCGTGGACTCGGTTTTCCCTTTCAGCATCCTGGCACGCAAACAGTTTTCCCTTCTTTGGAAAATTGGTCCTTCATTCATAACCTTCACTTCCTTGGCTTCCTAAAGGTGAACACATGTGTCCCACCCCTCTTTTTGTTCTATTTTTTTTGTTTACTTGTCTTTTATGCATGTAGACCCTTCATCCTTGCCTCACATTCAGTAGGACGTTAAAAAAAAAAAAAAAAAAAAAGCCATATGGGAGCAGACAGTCATTATCAGGGTTGTGTCACTGATGACATACACACTCTGATGCCATCGTCTCTTGTTTGAGGTCTGAGTGCACCCCCCCCTTACATGACAGTAGATTTAGGGAATGCAAATCAACCATATAGCTGCTGTTCTCTTTCTGACGTCGTAAATTGTAAAACCTTTTAGTGTTATTTGTGTTTAACTAGTATAATTTTAAGCTTAGTTACTTGATGTGAAGGAGTCTTTTCTTTCCTTCTGCAGCTGGTAAATTCTATAGCGAAAACCTATGTGGGAACCAACGCATACATGGCAGTAAGTTTTCTACTTTTTATTGTAACTGAAGGTAACATTTTGCACTTTGATTTTAGATACATACATAATTATTTTTTTTGGTTTGTTTGTAGAATAAGCTAACTTGTTTTATCTCGACAGCCTGAAAGGATATCAGGAGAGCAGTATGGGATCCATGCTGATGTCTGGAGTGTGGGCATCTCTTTCATGGAGGTATACTATTTTATTTATAAATTTTTTTTAGACAATAACGTCAAGCTTTTCCTTTTATATCTCACACAGGAAGGAATGTGAAAAAATTAGCAAGGGGAAAAATATCAAATGTAAAGTAAGGTGGGAGTTTTCAGAAATTTTCAAACCTTTTGTGAACATGATGGGAATTTATATGAATCAGATGGAAAATTTGATTCTGATTCTGCAATGTCATATTTGCATATTAAACATTCATAAAAAATATTATAGTAATATTAACATAAAGTTATTTCATTTCACTTGTCAACGGGACCAAATATTTTGCTTCAATAGTCTTGTTTCTTGGGACTCGGTAGTTTGATGTTCTAGAAATTTCCTGCGTTGGAGGAGTTCATGCAGGACGCTGGCCTCCGTACCTCTATGTGGAATAGCATAGCTGCACTCATTGCACTGGGATCAAGTCTTGTTGCTCTAGTCAAGATATTGCTGTAACGTATTTTCCGTAGATATACCAACCTTTTCTTTGAGTAAAATCTGGGCTTATGCCTTTTGATGTCCAGAAATTCCCAAAGAACCTCTTGTAGCTTTATACATCTACAGCTGAAACGTAATATCAACTATTATGTGTGTGTCTGTGCACGGTCATCTTTTTTCCATCACTCTACACGTTGTTGATCATGTTTGAGGGACGCACTGCTGTCTAACATTTCAGCTTAACAACTAGACTTCCCCGTTCTCCTGTCTTCCCATTTGCACTATTGATTTTCCATCCGTTTCTGTATGCAGTCGCCTCTCTGCCATGCAACAAATGATTCATGCCCCTGTCTCACCTTTGTTTGTCAATAATGTTTAATTCAGTCACTCTAACAAAAATGGATGAGCTCAGTATGATGCACTCCTGTTGAGATTATTAACACATAATCCGTGTGATGAAGATGACCCATCTCTTCGTTGCTTGCTACCGATGAATGCATTAAGCAAATTAAAGGAAATGACCTTCAGTTTCACTCAGTTTGGGTCAATCTTTAAGCCACTTCTCCATCTATTTATGATAAAAAGAAGAAAATGTTGGGAGCACCTTCAGATGAAAAGCACCCACCTCGTCAAAATGTTCAAAAGGCGGCGACGTGTCAAACAACGTGTCACTTAAAATAGTACAAGTACACGTTTTATTATGCAAGGCGTTGACTGCGTTGTCCTCCTGTTCTTTATCTGCCTATGTCAGTGTTTCTCAATCATTTTTGGGCCTGCACCCACCTAGCCCTTATTCAGGTCCCTCACCGCCCCCCACCAAAGAATTTGTAGGCTACTTTGATCTATTTGCAAAAAGTCTGAGCTCTGCAACATTAAAACATGGATAGAACTGTAACTACATTAATCATAACTCTTCTTCTCTTCAGTGTTTCTGGTGGTGCAGCTCTGTGCTGCCTTCAGGAGAATGAGACATCAGAGTATCAACCATAAAACTTCACTCACATGGCATTTATTGTGCAAACCAGAGCTTTTAGTGGAAAAACAAAAGTTCCATATCCTTTTAATGCCATACAAATATGAGACAGAAACATGGATTATATCTTTATATAGACCTGTCTATTGAGTTATAGATTCATAGTTTTACT
>NW_015113729.1:207976-208824 GCF_001443285.1 Poecilia latipinna
ACACTGACATGAAAAATAATATTGAAGAAATTTATAAAATAAAATCTAATTAAAAACATAAATAAGTGATAAGTTCCCTGTTACTGCTATTGTCTGTAAAATATATTTCTTCTTAGTACTAGATGTTGTCTCAACAAACCCAACAATATCATCTTACCTTTTATCTGAAAACAGTGTCTGATTGTTCTTGCCATACAGTCCTCTGTATTAATTATTGTTCGAAAGGTCTTGCCATACCAGTTTATTCCTCTGTATTTACTTTAGCTTTTTAGTTTATTCTTGCATTTTCTTCTTCATTCATTCCCATTTAGTTTCCTTTGATTAGTATTATCCTCTCTTGGTTTATTGCTATGTCCACTTTAGTTTCTTTCCTGTTGCTAAATTTATTTTATCATGTATTGACGCTCACCATCAGTAATCTTCACTCATCACCTGCTGCGCCGCCTAATCGTCATGTTTCACATCATGTGTTGATTTTTTCACTGTTCAGCGTTGGATTCTCTGTTTTTATGTCATAATTCACATCTAGTTCGTCGCTCTTTTTTATGTCCCGCTTCTCCTGTTTCAGAGTTTTGCGCAATGTGCGCGTCGTTTTTTTTAAGCCCCTAAGGTGCAGGGCGGTCGGGAAGCGTATCGATGGGGAAAAGGCAGACTGACATAAACCTTTTAAAACAACGGAAACAATTTCTGCAGTCTGATTATTGAAATTTAAAAGTGCTGTGTTGTTCTATCAACCCCGTTTCATACCGGACCTTACAGCACCGATTTAACGCTATAAAATGAACGCTCTCTATCGTGGTGTCACCCATGGAGGGATTTCTTTATTTTTTTATTTAAATAGGTTCATT